>NC_090730.1:150479215-150486715 GCF_036898095.1 Palaemon carinicauda | reverse complement strand
CTCTCTCTCTCTCTCTCTCTCTCTCTCTCTCTCTCTCTCTCTCTCTCTCTCTCTCTCTCCACTCTGTCTTTAAAAAAATGTGGACAGTCTGTTCCATTATATTTTTCGTAGACTAATCCATGTGAGCATAATCACATCAATAATAATAATAATAATAATAATCCATTGCCCCCAGAAAAATTATGGTATATTTTTTGTAAATTATCCCGTCTCCAAACTAAAATACATCTCGTAAAACAAATAATTATTACTTCTCTAGTTTTAACACCATAAAAAATTAAATCTTGGGAATTTTCTCTACTACTTTTATGATAATAATAATAATAATAATAATAATAATAATAATAATAATAATAATAATAATAATAATAATAATGACAAGTGTCCTTTTGCAATGCAGGTTCAACTTGGTTGGTCCACTCACCTTCGAAGACCAGTTTATCCAGTTGACAACAACATTGCCCTCAACCTACATGTACGGGATGGGGGAAAACACCCATCCAACATTCAAGCACATCTTCGCACCAAGACAGACTTATCCTATTTTCCCTAGAGATCATGAAGTCATTGAGGTGAGAAAGAAGTCATTGAGATGAGAAATTTTGTAAAACAATGAGAATCTATAATTAAATATACAAACAATAGAAGTTTATTATGAAGTGGAGGGATCTTCTTTGCCAAAAACATTACTAAAAGTATAAATAGAAAAATACAAAGAACGTTAACAAATTTTTTCAACGACTTAAATCGCAATAGACAGCTTCTTTATTGATATGCATTTCTTTTCAGCATTATATATATATATATATATATATATATATATATATATATATATATATATATATATACACGTATCGTTTTTATTAGTCTCATGTCCTGGGGAAACACTTTTTCTCTGTCCTAAGTACTGTATTTTTATTCATTGACAATACCTAGAGGTTTGTCCATAACCCTTATTCATTGTCTTTGCATTTTCATTGAATCTTAGTTTTACTCATATTCATTTTCAGTCCTACATTTCTGCCTTCTCTATTCAAATCTGTTATCATCTTTTACAATTCCTCTCATGATTCATTAAATAGAACTATTGTCATCTGTAGATCTTAAGTTGTTAAGGTATTTCTAATTGATGTTAATTCATACATTTTCCCAATGTATATGTATGTATATATATATATATATATATATATATATATATATATATATATATATATATGTGTGTGTGTGTGTGTGTGTGTGTGTGTGTGTGTGTGTTTGGGGAAAATTTAAGATTCATAGCTTTTTGGATACTCCAAAAATAGTTAACTAGTAGGATTCTTTGAAATGAAAAAAATAAATAGTTTTTCAAATGCATAAATGACCTTTCACAAGGTTTCACAGAATTCCATGACTTATCTCGCAAGTATCCCCCTTCTCTTTGATGAAGCTCACAATTCCCATCTTGTAACGAGATTGTCGTTGGCTCTTCAGGTACGTTATCTCTTGTCAAAAGCAGACTAATTTGTAAGGCTTACTCATCCCTAAGTTCTAGATTAGTAAGCTATGTTGATCGTGGATGCGATTCCCTTATGAGCGGTGCCATTCTTTATGGCCAAATATTTCCTCGTAGCTCCAGTATTTTCTTTATAGTGACGTAGATTCTGTACTCCCATCCAGACCACCCATACAGTTTTCTTCTTTCTCTAATAAAATTCATTATTCTGGTGTTAAAGAGGGTTGGTGTTGTTTTCAAAACTGAATGGAAATACAAAAACTATTTTATAGCAGAGAAAAAGCAAAAGAATTGTGCTTGATCGAAGAGGATAGTTACTCCTGTTGAATGTTATATTTTGGACTTACGAGGCGATACTCATGGTTTCAGCTATTAAGAGCCTGTGGCATTTGTTTTCCCTACGAAAGATCTTGGTTCCGTCGATTAGTTCTTTCAGGGAGGTTTTCTGGTCATGGATATCGATGTAATGTTAATGTATAACCCCTGATCTTTATAGGGCAGCATACATCTTCGGAGTGTCCTGGTAGTGCGCCCAATGTAGTTTTTTCGATTTACAGTCTTCACTGAGCATGAAAGTTTGTAGCCTATGTTTGTGCAGGCTTCCTTTTTGTCCTCCTGGGACAGTACTGTACTGTTCCTCATCAGACACCAGGGCCACTGTTAGGTTAGGTTTACTAAATGTTCTAAGTTGTACTCTCTGGTAAGGTGCTTTAGGGGCAACACCTCAGTTGATGATTCCTCGCAAAGCGTGGCTTTCATCTTTATAAGCCAATCCAAAGTTCAGGAGATGTTACATAATTAAGAGTTTTCACTAGCTTCCGTCGTTGTTGGTTGCAGTTGTCAAATTCGGTTTAGTTCCGCATGCAGGCTACAGCTTCCAAATTGATATAAGCAGTTAATACTGACTTTCTGCATACGACTCTAGTGTTTAGGCATCTTCCTACGTCGGTGGATTTTATAAATACCGTACTTTTATATACATTTAATGCATATACTACTCTATGCTCAGCTTTTCTCTTTCCGCATATGAGCATTCTAATATGTGGGATCTTGCTTAGGAAACTGGTGTCCTATTATACTTATCCCACTTAAATAATTTCATGTTTCATGTACAGTACGTTATGATAACAAGGGTAACTTTATTCCACCAGGACGTTGTAAATCTTTATGGACATCAGCCATACTATGTCATTGTTGACCCGACCACTGAAGAGGCTCATTCTGTTCTTTTCCACAACTCAAATGCCATGGGTAAGTCATTTGAAAAAGATGCTGATATGTATTAGGAAACTTTAAGCTCATAGTTCGTTCATCGAGACTAGTCTTACAAAATTTTCTTATCATCTGGTATAATTATATGGTGGTTCTCTTCAGACAACTATTTATCTGTTTTCTGCAATAATTATATATTTCCTTTTCTGTTTGGTTTAATTTAAGTTATTCTTCCATTTCTTATTATGATTTTCCTTTTTTAGGAAGTAATAAATAGCAAACTCAAAAAAAATTTAGCATTTTCTCTCCATTTATCTGCATTCTGTGGTAATTGTGTATGCTGACCTTTCACTTAGATATATAGTGTTTTTTTTTTTTTTTTTTTTTTTTTTTTTTTGCAGAAGTGACGAATTGTGTGACACTAATCACTTATGCTCTCCTTTTATGAATTTTCTTCTCACTGTTAAAATATACCTGCCCCTCTATTGTTAATTTTTCTCTTTAAACAAACATTATGTACCTGTTGTTGTTTTCCCTCTTAACAGATTACTCGTGTTCTTCAGTCTCCCCCTAATGTTAATTTTTCATAAAAATAAATGTCCATATCCTTCGGATGTTTAGTTTTCTCTTATAACACGTATGCCTCTCTCGTGTTAAGTTTTCGTTTTAAGCTGAATATTCATATCCCTCAAGTATTGAATTTTCTCAATAAACTGAATACTCATATCACTAATGATTGATTCTATCTTTTAACAGAATACTCAACTTTCATGCTTGACCATGGAGTACCTGCTTTGACCTTGCGTACAATTGGAGGCATTATTGACCTTCATATATTTCTAGGACCTGCTTTGGAAGACGTAAATTGTCAGTATATCAGTGTAAGTATATTAAAGAAGTATTTATCTTGAATTTCCTTGAATTGTACTGCAATCTTTTCTCCTTAGAAAATCGGGCATTCTATTTAGGAGTAAATGACATTACAAAACAAATTACATCTATGACACAGACGATATTATGATCTGTATGTTAATATCTGGAATGGCCAAAGAAAGCAGGAAGACTGGAAAGTGTAAATCTCACATTTTGCTCCATCTGGTAATGATCAGCATAAGTAATTGAATGAAGTATTGACTTTGTTAATTATTACTGCTCGTAACACACGCCAAACTTTTCCTGCTTTAACAGGGTATAATGTAGGTCTTGGTATAATGCATGTTCTTATCCAAACAGATGACCACCACACACCATTCTCTTGCGTGCACTCTAAAGCAAGATCTATAGAAAATGGTAATTGCCACGAGTTGCCAAGAAACATTTTTTTTTTGTTTTTTTAAGTGTAAGGGTGTATTCCATAGACCTTGAGGGAGGTAATGAATCACTGGTAGTACCCGTACTTTCAACGTTGTTACTGATCTTGAAATACTTTATATTTTTGCTGTTACTTATTTCCTTTCCTCACTGGGCTAGTTAACTTGTTGGAGCCCTTGGCCTTGTAGCATCCTGCTTTTCCAACTAGTATTGTAGCTTAGCTAGTAATAATAATAACTTATGCCCGAGAATCCTCCTTACCAATAGCCTTCGTTTTATTTTTTGGAGACTTTCGCATTCCCGACACCGGGATAGTTCATGGGGGAAATGGTGACATAATGGATTTCAGGGTTGAGCAAAGAATAATATGGTGAATAATTAAATATCTGCAAAAAAAAATAAAAATAAAACATCATTTGCAGTTATAGCGTTATCATACCAAATGGTTATGGTTTTAGTTATTCTGGAACTTTTGATACTCTTAATCATAGAGTCTTGGTTGGTTCCAAAGCCAAATAACTGCTTTAAAATAAGATGTGTTTAGTGACATTGCCTCTGACCCTCACAAATACACATTATTTTCTTTATTAGTAAAATGATAGAAGTCACTAGCCTCATGGAAGCCCCTCTCCACCCAAGCTAGGACCAGAAAGGGCCAATCAATGGCTGGTGATGACTCAGCAGGTAGGCTCCTCCAAACTACGCATCCTTAGCTAAAAAAGGATGGTGAGGTTGCAGACACAACAAGAAACTATCGAACTTGAGCGGGACTCGAACCCCAGTCCGGCGATCGCCAGTTAGGGACATTTCCAATAGACCACACAATCCTCGTTCTTGGTAATTATAATCCTAATAAGGTACAATGACACTCACAGATAGACAAGGTTAAAACCATGCCTTTATGGAGGATATAGATAGGTTTAATAGAAATGACATTTTGTTATGATAAAAATGGTATCTTAGTGATTGAAATAATTTTGCATTAGGACCCAACTAGAGAATACCTTTGAGTCTAAAGGGAAACATGACATACACATTTTCTCAGGCTAGTGAAGGCAGAGTACAGTAAGCGTCTAAAGTGAAGCTACAAGTTTCAGGGGAATTCGTTCGAAAGTCACAAACTGGCAACTCCACGAGTGTTTATAAAGAAGTATGATGAATTTTGAGATTTGTAGCTTCACTTCTGTCACTGTATAATGATGGGCATTCTGGGTGCAAGCGATTATATATCACAGTGAACGAGAACCTGTAGAGTGAGTGAGCAAAAGCCTTTCATTACTGCATCAGAATGATCATGACTTTAAATATCGTTTATTGTTTTTTGCTGTTCAGATGATTGGTCTTCCAATTATGCCTCCCTATTGGACACTGGGTTTCCACCTAAGCAAAGACGGGTACCAGAACCCTGAAGAAGTGAGGCAAATTCGGAAGAGGATGAAAGAATATGGAATAAGGCAGGTAAGCCGAAGGTAGAGATTAGTTAACTGATTGTTTTTTTTTTTTTTTTTTTTTTATGAACTAGCCTAGTAACAAAGGTCATTGATGTCAAAAAATTAAATTGTTGTAAGGAAAATGTACTAAACCTTGTAGATAGTCAGTTTAATGAAGCAATATTCAGATTAATCATGCAAGTATATACAAGTTCATCATAAGATTAGTCTCCTGAATGAAAATATTAATCAAATCTATTGTAGTTTCTTCTATTTTTTCTTTATCTGTAGAAGTACAGACATCATTTTCTGTTGTCATTAAAAATATCAAAATACGGGATAGGATACAAGAGGAGTTAATTTAAAATAAATAACTAATGAGTTCCTCAAAACATATTGAGTATGCCAATTTAGAAAATATGCTATTGAAGTTTTCCTTTATTGTGGGGAATAAACTATGAACATAATTTCTTGTAAACATGAATGTTTTTCTCCGATTGGCTCATCTTAGTACGTGCTTCAAAATTCACCCAGGAAATATACTATTCAATTCGTAACCAACATTTTGTTTTATTTACGAGTTCGTGTGGCAGTTATTTGTTGTCCAAATATAAACGAAAATGGTATCAGACAAAGGTGTGAAAAACTGAGTAATTTTTTGTAAACATTCATAGCTTTTTCTCCCTTCATAACAAAGATTTTTTTTTTCATTTGAGTTTGTATGTCAGTTGTTTTCAGTCCAAATATAAAGAAGATGGTAACAGACAAAGGTGTGACAAACTGAGTCTAATTTTTTGTAAACATTCATGGTTTTCTTCCGTCATTTTCTCATTTTAGGACGTCCAGTTTTTCGACGTCAATTACATGTATGATCGTCGAGATTTCACATACGATCAAACGAACTGGAAAGAGTTACCCCAGTTCATTGAAGAACTTCACAACGATTCGCTGAAAGTTGCCTTGATTTTGGTAAGGATAATTTTCATAGAATTTATATTTTCACATATTTCATGTAGTGATATGAGGACTTTTAAAAACATGTTTATTTAATAATATATACTATGGTCGCCTTACAGTGACTGAAGAGAGATGATGTAGATGATTGAATGGAAACATAGAAGTTTGTCACAACGGCTGAAAAGAATATATAATGTAATTTTAACAATAATAACAAATTGAAAATTATGGGATTTATTCATCGTGATTTGAAAAATTATCATAGTGAATCCAAGCGTACTAATATCAAATAGTGAAACATTTTCTTCTTATTCAGGACCCTCCCATTGCCTCTGACTTCGACAAATACCCACCTGGTCAGAGGGGAAAAGAAGCCGACGTGTTCATCAAATGGCTCTCAGAAGATTACATTCCAGACGACCAGGATCCTTCCTGGGGTAGCTATATGGTCGGGAGGGTGTGGCCCAGTTTTCCAACTGTATTTCCTGACTTTCTTAATCCAGTTACGCAGGGATGGTGGGGAAATGAGCTGCACATGTTTCGCGAGGTGAGGGTCTGTGGCTGAATTCAATTGCTGTTTGAATGAAGTGGTACACAAGACTACTTTCTTATAAATTTGAAGTGATGTTGACTTACAGTAAGTAAAGATTTGCAAAACTAATGTCTAAATACGACCTTACAGTGTATACAGTATATATATATATATATATATATATATATATATATATATATATATATATATATATATATATATATATATATATATATATTCAGCTTTTCAACATTTTATTCAATTGTAAATCAGTTTCGTGGTGTTTATTCGGTTTACTGTTTTCTCTACTACATAATTGCACGAGCAGAAAATGTCGTGTAACTTTGTAAGTAACTTTCCGAATAAGGGATTTCCCGACTTGTTTAGAACCAACGAGAATATAAGAAAAATAATCCTGGGAGGTGAATTTCCATTTTAATGTTTCTGTATTAAATTCCATGAAAATCGTCCCTCTAGGTTCTCAACTATGATGGCATATGGATTGACATGAATGAGGTCACCAACTTCGGTACAAATCCACTTGGAGTCGATGGAAGCAACTACCC
>NC_090730.1:150151715-150169215 GCF_036898095.1 Palaemon carinicauda | reverse complement strand
TACTCACATTGGAACATGTCAAGAATGGGACTCTCCGGAATAATGATGAAACTCACCTTCCCTCAGCCTTGTTGTTTTGCGTATCTTCTAACAAAACACAGTAATATCTCCCATTAAAGTCAAATGAACAAACACCACAAATAACCGCAGTCGTGGAAAGGTAAATTGCCCCTGACAAAGACCACTCAAAACGGATAATAGTTATCAGAGTAAGAAAGAGACAGTAGTAGATGCATTTGAGAAGGAAAAACACAAGACGTTGCTACTTATATCATTACCGGGCAAAATTATGATTATCGCAAGTCCCTAAGTGGCAGGATATCCCTCGAAAAATGCCTTGAAAAAACCATAATTTCAGTTTTGCTCGTTTTCGTATCTCTCATCAATCTCGATGTTTTGTTTCCTCGCTCTCATATTTCTACTCAATTATTTGTTTTTTTCCATTCCCATTCATTTGAGGGTGGTTATAGGTTTCTGCTTAATATAGAGATAATGGTTCGCTGTTTAAAGTAACTTCTATTGATTTCAAAAAACATGATGGATATTAAGATTTTCACGGTTCCGGTTTCCGAGTTACAAGCTGTAAGCGTCAAAATGTTATTATTATTATTATTATTATTATTATTATTATCATTATTATTATTATTATTATTATTATTATTATTATTATTACAGCTTTAGAGACGTTTTATCGGCATATATGTGGTCAGCGCTTATTTTCACTCACCTACTAAAAAGGATATTGAGATTTCAAATTTTCATATATTTTCAGCCCGAGTCGTTATTATTATTATTATTATTATTATTATTATTATTATTATTATTATTATTATTATTATTATTATTATTATTATATGCCAAAATGTAACCATATTTTGAAAAGTAGAATGCTACGAACCCAAAGGTCGCATTAAGGAAAAGAAAACAAAAGATTTTAAAAAAGAAGTGAAAAATCAAACACATTTGAATAAATGACAAATTAAAATAGAAATAAATAAGTAATATTAACTACGAAATGAGAAAAATGTCAATGATTTGTCAATTATTTTTCAGTCCTATAAACGAATGCATAAATGAGTGTACACTCACACCCACACGCACACACACACACACATGTATATATATATATATATATATATATATATATACATATATATATACATGCATATATATATATATATATATATATATGTATGCATATATATATATACATGCATACATATATATATATATATATATATATATATATATATATATATATATGCTGTTGAACGTTAATGGTTACTTATCCTGAGAAGACAGGGGATAAAGGGATGTTAACTTATCACTGGCAATGTTATATCTCGATACTGTAACTCGCAAATTTACCCGACACGTCGATATAATTTTCCCATGGTCGTCAGTCACCCCTTGTATCATCACCCCGTCTTCTCAACTTCCAAATTAAGCAAAATAACCCTAAGCTTATCGCAATTTTCATATATTAATCTTCAACACAGCACCCTATCACACAAAAAAGTCCCCCTCAAAACAAAAAGTTCTTAATTCCGGATTTCGTATTCCGGATGACAAGCTGTCTCCGGTAGGAAGATTATAAGTATTCCCTAAAGAGAGATACTTTGCTATTCAGTCTGCTGTAATCAACATTTATGGCGTTTGCAGGAGATATATAGGGGGCAATTTTGACGATCCTAAGTCATGTGCACGGAATAGTGATTTTTTACAGTGGCGTACCCACTAGTTTTGTTGTCAAGTCCGTCCTTAAAGTTTAAATTTGATGTCTTCTTCTCTTCCTTTCAAGCTAGAATCGTCGAGTCTGCATTCTTGCTGTGATTTTTGAACAATCATGAGCACCACAAATGTTTGACAGACAATAATGCATACCCTTTCGCATTAGGCCTAAAAAGAAGGCAACCGAGTTACTCCATACGAATGGGAAAAAGCACGCTAATAGAAGAAGAAGAATAATTCTGAGACATCAATTCTAGTTTTTGTTAACCTAAGTTTTGTTATACCTTCTTGATTAACGGCTTAATAAAACAGACGAATCTCTTGTCATGTATAACGTTATTCAGTTAGCAGAAAATGATATGGTTCAATTATACACGACGAGGAAAGAAACAAACAAAAGGTTGCAGGAATCGAAGTTGAAGGAAAAATGGATTTGCTGGAAGAAAGAAATGATTGAGTTTTTTTAATTTTGTTCATCTTCAGGTTCTCCAGACATTATCAAATCTACTGTTTTAAATAATAATAATAAAAAAAAAACTGCAGAAATAAAGAATTTTGCATTTATGCAAAATTATGTTTCATCTACAGTAATAGAGTGAATCCTTTTTGCATTTCTTAAAAATTATGTTTTATTCAATAAAGTAAATAATGGTCCTGTTCTTTTCCTTAGTGTGACGAACAAAACCTATTGCTTGCAATTGCTCGGGCAATATCCAAAAGAGAAATAAGGCTTCAATAGTAAAAGAAATTGGACGATGAAAAATCCATTTACAACTATCACGAAAATTGCGAATAAGGGAAGGGTTATTTTATCCCTACCTCATAAGCCACACGCTCTCCTAGTAAGGGTCAGTAAACGTGACGTATCCAAAGGATCTGATTTCAAGTATGATGACCTCGTTTATCTTATCTTATCTTCTCTCCTCTGCTCCTCCATATTTCCAATTTGTTGATGTTTCTCCTGAATTACCCGTTCCAGAGAAGAGATCTTGTTATCCCTCTCTTCTTCTCCGCTTCTCCTCTCTACTTCTTCTTCTCTCTTCTGCTCCTCCATATTTCCAATTTGTTTATTTTTCTCCTGAATTACCCGTTTCAGAGAAGAGATCTTGTTATCTCTCTCTTGAAGAAGAATGTTTTAGCTATTGAAACATATCATAAACACCACCCGTGTGGCAAAGCAAAAATATTTTATTGAATACTGCAGCGTTTTGGTGACAGTTTTTTATTCTATTTGTAAAACGTATTAATTCTAGAATTATTGTCAAATCTACCGTCGAAAACTTCAAGTACTTTCATTATAAAATTGTTGTATATTTATATCTAAATCTCTAAACGAGGTAAATATTTTCAGAAATTGTGTGTTAAGAGGTTGATGATTTTAAAAGAAATAAATTCCTGAATACAGGAAACCGCCTAGTTTACATCTGGACGATAAAGTCATTATATCATTTGGATGATACAAGTTGACAAATATACCAGCACACTGATTTCCTAAGATCAATTAGTAGACTCTAAAGGCCCCCCCCCCTCTCTCTCTCTCTATCTCTCTCTCTTTCTCTCTCTCTCTCTCTCTCTCTCTCTCTCTCTCTCTCTCTCTCTCTCATCGAAAGAAATATCCTAGGGAAATTGCTTATTCAAAACAATACGAATAAGCTAGAAAACCTTTCTCCATTTCATTTATCCAACACTGTTGTATACAGAAATACACCCAAGACGAAAGTGTTGCTACATTGAAATTCCCAATAAAGCAGGGTCAATGGGTCATAGAGTCGTAATTACTATAATATGATATGACAAGGACGTTCTTATGCCTGATTATACGTGATTGGCAGTTACCATTCTTAACTAAAGATGAGCCAACACGCGACAAGAGGCTGTGTGTGTGTTTGTGTTGTGAGAGAGAGAGAGAGAGAGAGAGAGAGAGAGAGAGAGAGAGAGAGAGAGAGAGAGAGAGTACTTTTTCGTTTTTCATAATGTATGAGATTTTCATTATTATTTACATCTTTATATCTATGTTTGAAAAAAAAATACCTATTTCAAATTTTGTTTTTACCTGTTTGTAATGAATCTACTTGGTATATCTTATTTCATTCAACTTCCTAGGTATGATGTATGTATGTATGTATTTTTTAATGTATGTATGGATGTATACATGTACAGTTGGACACAGGATTCCCTGGCACACCTTGCTCCGAGGAATCGAAATGATAAGAGTAGGGAGAGCTTGCCGAGGTGGCTGGCTGGGAGGGGGGGGGGGTGTAAACGCAGGAACTCGCCAGGCAGTAACCATGTGACAAGGTGCACTTCCTGAGTGCATTTCCTCAGAATGAGGTGTACCAAGATTTCATATGTCCAACTGTAGGCTTCTATATCGAAGAAGTTGTGTTTGCGCGTATTATTGTAGTCTACAAATTCCAAAGATACGAACAGAAATTAAGCACTTCAGTGAAAGGTCTCAAATTCATACAATAAATGTAAGGAGATGATTATACAAAAGTAATGAAGACTTGAATGAACTGTGCAAACGCATCATCATTGAGGATGTTGAATAAACTGTCAGAGAGACTTAATCCATCAAATTGTATTTAATATAAACGGAAGTTTCGTTGAAGCATGATGGAAATTGATTAACCACAAAAGGAGAGGTGACAGAGAGCAAAATGATAAAGGCAAAGAAGCGATGGATCAAATGACTGGTAAATTGGTGAATTTCAAAACGAAAGTGATTTATCAACGTCATAACCAATTTCAGATTTATATATCTGGGTTGTGGTGGCCGATGTGGTACCGCCCCTGACTGGTGAAGGCCAGACTGGGGTTCGAGCGCCGCTCAAACTAGATAGTTTCTTTGGTCGCTGCAACCTCACCATCTATGTGAGATAAGGATAGGGGGTTTTTATGGGAGCTTGAAGGTCTATCTCCTGAATCATCAGCAGCCATTGCCTGGCCCTCCTTGGTCCTAGCTTAGGTGAATAAGGGGCTTGGGCACTGATCATATGCATATATGGTCAGTCTCTATGACATTGTCCTGCTCGATAGGGCACTGTCACTGTCCCTTGCCCCTGCCATTCATGAGTGGCCTTTAAGATGGTTTGTAAATGGATTCAATATTCGTAGATTGTTCTCGGAGGAGAATATAATAGAAATTTCTAGTTCAACCCTTGGATGACTATCAACATATTTCCCTACTTTCAAACAGCACGTTTTTTTTTATCTTTTTAATTTGAAGTTTTATCAATTCATTGGCTCATCTATTTATCTATTCATCCTAATGCCGGTAATAGAATTCAGAGATAGCTAATCAAAATTCGAACAAGTAAATAAGTTTTGGTTTTTCTTATTTAAATGAATGAGATTCGAATCGGTTTGAAGTTAGTTATCATTAACTTATTGGGAATAATAATAGTAATAGTAATAGTTATAGTAATATTTATAGTAATAGTAATAGTAATAGCAATAATAATAATAATAATAATAATAACAATAATGAAATTGAAAGCAAACTTTCAATTTGGAATTTCGATTATGAAAAGCAGAGGTCAAAAGAGATCAAATTAGGATAGGATAAATGGGTTACATGTAGAAAATTATCGAAAATTCATTCTGAAATTTCAGCATTTAAAAATCCCATAAGAATAATAATCTTTGCTTTTAGTTATCTTCATCACAAGGACGGGATTCGTGAGAGGATAAAGGAAATAAATGATGATTTTGTTTTTCCTCTTTCAGATCTTATATCTAAATATATTGAGTTATGAGAGGGATATCATAAGCCGAAGTGAATTATAGACAAACTTTCTTCATTATTATTGTTTAATTATTTTATAAAGAAGTCAAATTTTTCTTTAACTGTTAATTAGTTAAGAAATGTCTTAGCAAACGTCTGGCTCTAATTTTAGTCTTCTGGGAGCGTTTTAAACAATATAGAAGCTGTCTGAGTAAAGTTAGTCTTCTTGAAGCATTTTAAACGTTTAAAGATGCAGTTTCATATTTCAACTGGTATTTTGTGATGATTTCCATTAAATCTAGGCCAATTGAGCCAATAATTACCTCTGCCAAGACAGAATTCTTTCATGTTATAAAGAGAATCTAGTAATAGAGTCCTAGGAGCATTATATACTTAAAGCTTTTTATTTTCATCCCTGTCTGATAAAGACCTGCATGGGCTTCATCAGCTAAAATATAATAGATTCAAGTTAACGACTCATGGATATTTATATATTAGAAGTTATCTTACTTTTTCCCCAACTATTTACTGAGAAAGACCATAAACAGACGTAAGCGGAAGGACAAGTCTACGGCCTTTGTTCTGCAATGGACTAGTAACGGCTGATGAAGATGATGATGATATACATACATACATATATATATATATATATATATATATATATATATATATATATATATATATATATTTATATATATATATATTTATATATATACATATATATATATATATATATATATATATATATATATATCATCATCATCATCTCCTACGCCTATTGACGCAAAGGCCCTCAGTTAGATTTTGCCAGTCATCTCTATCTTGAGCTTTTGATTCAATACTTCTCCACTCATTCTCTCCTACTTCACACTTCATAGTCCTTAGCCATGTAGGCCTGGGTCTTCCAACTTTTCTAGTGCCTTGTGGAGACCAGCAGAACGTTCGGTGAACTAATCTCTCTTGGGGAGTGCGAAGAGCATGCCCAAACCATCTCCGAGTTAAATGGCAGGACAGGATTAGATGTACACACACATATATATGCATACATATATATACATATATATGTATGTATGTATAATATATATATATATATATATATATATATATATATATATATATATATATATATATATATATATATATATATATATATATATATATATATATATATATACAGTATATATGAGTTTGGAAGTGGTGACTTAATCCACACTCCTGGAAGGAACAAACTAACAAGTGGTTGTCGTGGCGGGTTCGTTTTTCCCGCTACCGCCTACCAGTCATCCCAGCTTTAAATTGGTTCTTGTTTCTATTGAGACCAATAAATAGGTCATGAGAATCTCTTTCACATTCCCAGAGAACTTGCCGAGATCGACGGAAGCTTGTATTCTGGAAAGGTGGTGAAAAATACAAATACGTGAATCATACCTTTCTCTATATACTGAGCTTACCCGTTGGGCCATCTCAGTACTCACGATTTCAATCGATAGAGAGCGATAGCAAAATGTTTTAACAGGCAGTATCTCAACTGATATCTCTATATTGTCTAAAATGGTGCGTAAATCCAACAAAGATCTTTGTCTCACTTTGGTTTCATTGGACGTAATTACAAAAATCTCTTCCGTTATCTGCTTTTGCATATTTTTGCTTATTCCATTGCTTAACCGAGGATTAATATAAAAAAGTATCAATATTCCGGCTTTTTTGTTATGTGAACTTATCAGTCATACAAGAATACGCGAATCTGAATTAGAGACTGAATTAGTAAAAAATATGACAATTTCCTATCGAAAAAAATACCAATCGTGATAGAAACATTTCCCCGTTCATTAATGAAATACAAGGTAATATTGATGGCTCCTTCTAATCAGTATAAATTAACTCTAATTATTATTAATCTAAAATTAACAGTAAATGACCTGGTGCCCTTTTTTTTTACTCTCTCTTTCTTTGTACCCAGAAGACACTCCCAATGCCCTTCCCATCCGAACGAGCCTTGACCTTATATCTGAAAATAAGATGAGATCAGCATTGGCATAACGATCTGGTAAACCCTTACTTAATAAGCACACAGGATCTTAGTCTTTCCTTCGTGAAAAGGGGCGGGGCTACGCACATTTCTCAACATCTGATTGGCTGACACGCTAACTAGAATCTAAAATGGGCGTCACCAGGATATCTGATGGTAATCCGTTTCCCATGCAGTCATTTGTTTAGTAACAAGGTTGTTTTTGCACCATGAATTACATACATTTAATCTCCTAGTTCATCATGAAGGTAAAAGGGGGAGGGGCGTTAATTTACAATTTGTAAAAAAGTTCAAACTCTTAGATTTGACTGAAGATATGGATAAAAAAGCACTAATTTTTCAGGAATTCTATTCAAGAGATTAGATCAGGAGTTTTAATCAAATCATATGCGTACTTCGGATCCTTACAGTATGTTGCTTCTCCTTCAGTGTAATGAATTATTCTAGAAAATACTGTAACGTTCCTAATGCCTAAATTCATCTTTAAGTCAGTTTGTATATAAAGTCCGTAAGTTCATTTATAGAAAATTCACCTTAATCTTAACCAATTGCTAACTGTGGTATTATCATGATATCAAATCAGAATATCATGAAACCTATTCAATATTACTACCAAAACGTAATAAGAAAAGAGAACTAGGAAATAATGGTTAGTTGTGATGTATTGTGCTTACAGGTGTTAAATGTTATGTATCAATATGCATTGAATATAATGTATACTTATTTATTAAATGAAGTGTATTCATACATCTTGATATGATGTATTCATATGGGTTAAATCTTATGCTTGGATACTTGAATAGCATCTTATCAAATTTATCTAAATTTGTAATTATTCTCATAATACGTCTTACCTAATTGGCAAGACCTGCGGAGCAAGTATCGTGTACTTTGTAAACTTCATAGACTACCATGGACCGACACTAGCGAATGCTGTATGTAGATGCAAAATACGACTATCTTTACGTACGTATAAGAGCACACACACACGCACACACACATTAAAGATGTAATCTTCCCGAGCACGAACATAACTTAATATACAGTAGTCCACTAAGGAAAATTGAAAGATGATGTGTATATGTAGAAATGCTCTAGTTTCGTCCGCCACTGGACCTCTTCTTAGAGCGTTTATTGTGAAAACGCCCTAGGAAAAAGGTCCAGTGGCGGACGAAACTGTAGAGCATTTCTACATATCCACATCTTCTTTCAATTTTCCTAATGTGGACAACTATACACACACACACACACACACACACACACATTTATATATATATATATATATATATATATATATATATATATATATATATATGTACATACATGTGTATATATATATATATATATATATATATATATATATATATATATATATGTACATACATGTGTGTTATATATACACTATATATATATATATATATATATATATATATATATACATATATATATGTACATACATGTGTGTTATATATACAGTATATATATATATATATATATATATATATATATATATATATACACGTATGATAACTTAAGATTTTTTTTCTTTTATTTCCGAAAAATAATAGTTACTCGACTAGAATACGTTCCCGTGAAAGTACTCGTGAACGGAATGTTACGCTTCGTTAAAACGAGGCAAAAGCGAAGGTGCATTCAGCTGTGATGAAGATTCCTTAAAACCTTGGTATTCCAGTGTCCATTTCATTTCTTATTAACGATTTCGAAAAGTGCCATTAACATTTCCCCAAACCAATTTTCATGTCTTGCCTCCCTTCAATGGTTTTGCGCCTAATTTTCTCCCTGTTTCTTGGTTTGAAATCGTAAATTGATGAAAGGAAAAGGCGGTTAAAATTCAAATAGACATATTAAGTTTATTCTTTCTATAATCATACCGATTTTTTTTACTAAGAACACCTCATCGTGATGCTTTTGCGTTTTTTCTTTTTATAAATCTGATATAAGAATTTGAAATAATAGTTTTTAGGAGACGATAAGAGAGAAAGCCTTCATAAAGAGTATTTGCACACGTGCGCTCACACCAACACACATATATGTATATACCGTATATATGTATATACCGTATATATACATATACAGTATTATATATATATATATATATATATATATATATATACATATATATATATATATATATATATATATATATATATATATGTGTGTGTGTGTGTGTGTGTGTGTGTGTTATCTATAAATGTGTATATTATATAAATTTATAGATAATATTCTTTTACTAAAAACGCAGTATGCTATAATATAAGGTAGACGATTCATTTTTATGAGAATGCGTTTACTTTTATCGTGTTATGCACTTAATTATATTCGATGGATATCTAAAACTCTATTCTCGATTAGATATTTGATGAGAAGCAAACTTGGAATACGAAAAATGTACCAAACCAGAGTAACATACATCATTCTCTTTGTTTTTGATAGTTTGAAAGCTTCATTTATTCATTGTTCGCGTAGAGAGAGAGAGAGAGAGAGAGAGAGAGAGAGAGAGAGAGAGAGAGAGAGAGAGAGAGAGAGAGAGAGGGAATAAGTACAGTAATAGGTTTATATATGTACCTTATCAGTGCCATATAGGCTTAGCGCTAGGTTCTGGGAGTCCATTCAGAACTAGCTTGAATTACGATGAGCATTTAAGTTGAAAAGATACTGGTTTTCACAATCAAACTTCTAAAATATTTTCATTTATAGCGGAAAATTTCCAAAATAATTGTGCAATTAAAAGTCGTTAATTTCTTTTGGTTTTGAAATGAATCTATTTTTGGGTACTTTCCCTATATTCCAGACAGTGATACTCTTTGAATTCAATTTCTAATAAAAACCTATAAAAATGGCAAAAAATGACTATGGACAATGAAATTTTAATGGAAAAAAACAAACGCTTTTATAACACGTCGCTATTTCTATGAATATAGATTGAAAAAATTGTAATAGAGAAACAGAAATATAACAAAACGGAGCGATAGAATAATGTAAAATATGTAATTTCAACAGTAAAATATATGTTGTTACTTTAAAAAACAAATAATTTTTTTTCTTTATCAATAAAAGGGTGCATACTTTTCAAGTTGAAAATATGATGATAATTACATTTGAATACATGAAAAGATTGGATGTTTCTAGCCATGAAGAAAGGTTTTATCTAATAAATTTTAGGTATGACGTTGAAAAATAACACTACGTAAGTAAACTAAAAACATGAATAGATACATGTAGATGATAAAAATGAAAATCAATATTACTTATTTTCAAGTTCAAAACACGAAATGATTAATATGTATTACAACTGATATTTTCGAAAACGAAGCAAGATTTGGATGAAACAATAGTGATTTATTACCTGAATAGTCATTTAACTTCGAAAAAAGGATGAAAAAATACTCACGAAAGTGAATTTGATCTGAGAAGCTTTTTAAAGGAAATGAAAGATTGCGATGCAAGTTTTCATAATAAAGGTATGAACCCTTCTTGCTGCATATGCTAATTAATGTATACCTATAGATCACTTTAAGGTTTAACGTCATTTAATAAAGCACTATCAATATTTCGAGTAATAAAGCATTAGTACTGCAGGAGAAGGAAAAGACGGCGAAAGGAGTGGATAGAGAGATGCAGCCTACTATGAGACCGGGAGCTCTTCTTCTTTGGAGCTTCGCCTTTGCAGAAGAGCTTCAGCCTTGACGTCACTAGGAAATGGAAAATCTCAAATACATCAACAAGCTTTAGGTTCAAGGATTTAAGTTCAAGGAAATTAAGAATGAAAAAAATTATATGTTTTCCATGGGTGTAAAGAAGTATAAATTGCTTCATTATTTCCGTATTTCTTTACAATAGGGCAAACGTTTTAGTTTTTATGTTTGAATTTTGCTTTACTCAAACGTTTGCTTCCTCGTTAAACTCTTAAGAACATTTCAAGACCTCACCTTATGATAAAGCAGTGTTTACGCAAGTCTACAAAAAAAAAAAAAAAAATGGCTTCATTATTTCATCGCAACCTGATGGAAATCTATTTAACTGCATGTTTGTTTCTTCAATAAACATAACATCACGTTAGATCTTAAAGAGGAGTATTTATCCTTCAAACTGACATAATGATAGACACCATATCCTTCCCGAAACGCGTTGCATGACCTTTGCATGCAACGTCTTTCCATTTTGATTAGGTTAACCTTTGTATCGTTTCATCAGACAATGGAAAACAACGCAAAAGAAAAAAAAAATTCTTATGCAAAGTGTCCTGGTGGGTTTTGTTTTTACTTTAGCATTTTTATAATGATTAAAGCTTTATAAACTCCAAAAACGTGACGGATCATTCTCTCTCTCTCTCTCTTTCTCTCTCTCTCTCTCTCTCTCTCTCTCTCTCTCTCTCTCTCTCTCTCTCTCTCTCTCTCTTGGAAATTATGGCTGGAAAGCTGTGGACCAACTATCAGACTACCTGGTAATTACTTTAAGATGAACGTTGATAAGACAGATGTAACAGACAGTTTAGAATTTAGAATTCCTAAAGTTCTTAACTAGATCAAACTTTATTATTTATACAACACACACCCCTTCTCTCTCTCTCTCTCTCTCTCTCTCTCTCTCTCTCTCTCTCTCTCTCTCTCTCTCTCTCTCTCTCTCTCTCTCTCTCTCTCATTTCAATACGATAAGTCATTGCAAGTTTTCCCCTCTCGAAAAATAAAAATTAAATTTATTTTATTCGACTTCATATCTATTTTTACCGCAATGTGGGATCGAACCGACAATTTCGTAAGCAAGGACAGCTAAGGCCTTTGAAGTACTGAATGCAATTGTAGGAGTAGAAAAGGTTTTATGAAACTCCATAACAATGGACTTGGACTAGTGATCACATGTAGTAACTGTTCGTGGAATGTCTTGCACTTGATTTACATATGTTGAATCTTAACCTTTTTTCATTTTGCATTTTTATACGAAGGGAGGGATACTGTCTGTCTGTCTGTCTGTCCGTGTATATATATATATATATATATATATATATATATATATATATATATATATATATATATATATAAATATATATATATATATATATAAATATATATATATATATATATAAATATATATATATATATATATATATATATATAAATATATATATATATATAAATATATATATATATATATATATATATATATGAAAAAATATATATTGACTTGTGGTCTAATTGGTAGAATTAACACACCCAGAGATGAAGCCCATCCTTCGTCAAATACCCTATTGCGTTTGTTGTGGCCTATTGGAAATGTTCTCGCCTAGCGATTCACTGGACAGGGGTTAGAGTCTCGCTCAAGCCCGATAGTTTTTTGCAGTATCTGCAACCTCACCATCCTTGTGAGCTAAGGAAGGGGTTTTTGGGGGAGCCAATAGATCTACCTGCTTAGCCATCAACCGCCATTGCCTGGCCCTCTCTGTGGTGACTGGTCCTGGCTTTTTGTGGAGAGGGGCTTAGGCGCTGATCACATGTACATATGGTCAGTCTCTAGGGCATTGTAACTGTCCCTTGTTTCTGCCATTCATGAGTGATCTTTAAACCTTTAAAAGGGTGATGGTAAAAAATAGAAAAAAATATTTGAGTTTATTGAGTTGCTCCAGTGCTCATTAGTAACTAGATTTCACTTAGGGCTTATTTACCAAAGCATTCAGCTTTAGACTTGAATTTTAATTAATTGTTTCATATTCTCCTAAAATGTACATTCGTTGTCTTTTAATAACATCGCATTTCATGATAGTATTTACTGATAGATTTTCCAGGTTAAGCCAAGTTGAATTGAAACTCAAATAAAACTAAGAATAAAATTTGATGAAATATTCAGGACCCAAATCCTGGATGGTGTCCTTGAAACCCTTGCGTACAGTGACACGGAACTCTAAAGATAATGGCTCGAATAGAGTACATGTTTCTCAACCCTTTTTCAAACAAAGTCACTACTCTGTTATCACACCATCAGCCCATACGAACAACGACAAGGATTAACGACTGGTTAAGAACTAAAACTAAACATACATAGAAAACTCCTGAAGTAAGTATAAATAATAAGCTCATTGAAAATATGATGGCTATATTTCCTTATGATTTCTATAATTTACTATTGCAATCTTTTTCCTTAAGAATCCACGTTCTATATCAATAAAAAATAAGAACAAAATAATACTATCAAATTGGGTAACTGATCCAAAAGCTTTATAGACATGACATTGTCAATAATTCTCTATAAATTCAATGATCTACTATTGCAATCATCTTCGTTAAGAATCCATGGTCTATACCAACAAGAAATAAAAACAAAATAATAATTCTTGATTGAGTAACTGATCCATAAGCTTATCTAGAAGACATAGCACTCGACAGAATAGGCAAGATCCGGTTCGTAGGGGCGGGGGGGGGGGGGGGGTCATCATTCATCTCTGTCGTGTTTCTTCACATCAATGGCGTTTATTTAGTTTCTCTAGTTGGCTTTTCTCCTTTTGGTTTTATCACCTACCACCAGCATTCTCAAACGTTATTGCCTCTCTCTCTCTCTCTCTCTCTCTCTCTCTCTCTCTCTCTCTCTCTCTCTCTCTCTCTCTCTCTCTCTCTCTCTTCTACTTTTCTAATTCTCTCAGTGTTCAACCAATTGTTTTATTTTTCATATTCACTATGATATTCTTAATTAGTTCTTTTAAGCACGAAATACTATATAACTAATAACAGCAATAAAAATTAGCTTACAAAAGGTATAACCTATAGATGTAAGACTATATCAGCTATCGTTCTCTATTTTTCTTATTTTCGAGAACTTTCGGGAAATTCTTGATGAATACATTTATTATTATATTCGAAATACCTCTATTTCATAAATACATACATACACAGCAGCGCAGACAAACATATATATATGTATATATATACATATACTGTATATATAAATCTGTATATACATACATATATTGTATATACATACTGTATATATATATACTGTATATATATATGCTGTATATATATATATATATATATATATATATATATATATATATACTGTATATAATATATATATATATATATATATATATATATATATATATATATGACTTTCTCCAAATTGGGAAATGGAAACAGACGGTGGTTTCTGCAACATTTACATTTAAACTTTAGAATTAAGGATGAACTCCTTGAGCTGGAAACTTCCACGAATAAATACTGAGAAAGTCATCGAGGAAAATTGGAAATACATATTAAAGACCTTTTAAAATGTACCAAAAGCAATGCTTTAATTTTAAAGTAGTTTTGATCGAGGAATAAGAGCATTATTCACATAAAAATTTATGTTGAAGAGCGGTATAACTGCACGTGCTGGGAGTAGTTAAAACGGCAAAAACATTCTTGAGATGTATATGAAATGTATGAGGTGTGAAGGAATCACTGGTGTCTCACTGCTTTTCGGTAATATCAGAAAGGAATATGGGCAAGATGGACCAACAGATCTGAGTACATACATCGTCACGCACTGAGTCGAGGAACATGTTACAGAAAAAGGGATGGCAAAGGTTGTGGGGGCCGATACGATAACGTCCCTGACTGGTGAACTTCAGACTGGGGTTCGAGTCCCGCTCAAACACGTTAGTGCCTTTGGTCGCTGCAACCTCACCATCCTCGTGAGCTAAAGATGGGCGGTTTGGGGTTAGCAAATAGGTCTATCTGCCGAGTCATCAGCAGCCATTGCCTGGCCCTCCTTGGTCCTAGTTTCGGTGGAGAGAGGTCTTGGGCGCTGATCATATGTGTATATGGTGTCTCTAGGGCATTGTCTTGCTTGATAGGGCAATGTCACTGTCGCGCCTCTGCCATTCATGAGCGGCTTTTAAACCTTTAAACTTTAAAGGGTCCTCCGAGTGATATGCGCTCATGAATAGATTTAGTAATATGATTAAAAGTCTCAAAGGTATCTTAACAACGATTGGAACCTAATTATCGATCGATCTAGTTATTTTCTCTTCGTCGTGTCCACTTTGTTAAGGTGAATGCCAGATTCAATAAATCGAGAAATATTATATTGAAAAAACCTTTCTTGTATTTAAAATTCCCGGCGAGCACGAGAAAGATGGGCCGATATCCTCTTAATTCGCTTCCAAGAAATCAGTTCTTCGATTAGAAAGGCAATGCACGGTTCATTACCTGGAGGTCATAGTTGGAAGAGAAAAAAGAGAAGGGAAAAGTAGACTTCGCCTGCATAATCAGATCTAATTATAAGTTGGTTTTACAGAGGGATGAAATAAGGTTCGTTAGCGAAGCTGGGCAGGTAAAAGTATAAGGTGCATGGATAAGGTGGCATGTGACTTATCGAATAGTTGTGTTATTATTATTATTATTATTATTATTATTATTATTATTATTATTATTAGCTAATTTACAACCATATTTGAAAAATCAGAACGCTATAAGCCCAAGGGCTCCAACAGGGGATAATAGCCCAGTAAGGATGGGAAATAAAGAAATAAATAAACTATAAGAGAAGTAATCAACAATTAATATAAAAAAATGAGGATAATAACAATATTGAAATAGATTTTTCATGTATAAACTATAAAAAAGAGACATGTCAGCCTGTTCAACATAAAAAAAAAATAATAATAATACAACTTTCAACTTTTGAAGTTCCAAAATTTGGCTATAGTTGGTATAAAGTATCTATCACAGATATAATGATATATGTATTTCTTAATATCTTGATCAAGGTTTTATAAAATATGGTTTCGTTAGTGTTCAACAATTCACTGTAGAAGAAAAGTCTTTTAAGTTTTCCTCCAGAAGAGTGTTTCAACCATTTTAATGCTCTTGATGCTATTATCGGAATCCTCTCAATGATGTTCTTCGTGGTGAACAAATAAAAAGTAATGGAAGATAGAAATCTAAAAAATATTATTTGAAAGCGTAAGATTGTCTTTCGGTTCTCAGCCTTTGCATTACAATACTTCCCATATATCATGGCACCATTGAAGCTAACTGAAGGAAGACGAGGAAGTATAGTGAAACTACTAATTTTAGTAAAATAATGACTGCAAGGGAAGATAAAAGAAATACATAGTTTTTAAAAAATACTAGTGATATTTATGTATTAATTACATATAATAAAATTCAATACCTCGGTTTCTAAGGCAAGAACGTAACGAGCCTAATGTCTTTCACATCCATAATTGTTATGTTCAAGAAACCCGATGAAAAGGCGCCACTAAAATTCCCGGATTTAAGAGTTGCCAGGAGGAGGCCCTTGAAGAACTTATTATACCATAAAGACCCTAATTTAATATACAAGAGGGTTGCAGGTACTATTACCTTGTGGGGTTAATTGTCGGGTGACGTGACAGTTTCTCAATATTGACTTCCCATCATGACGGGTAGAAATATTTATAGCCTCACTTCACAGATTCCAGGACTTTCCAGAGAATTCGGAATGCTTTCGCTTTAGCAGGACAGAGATTGTCTCTTACAGAGAACTAATCAAACTGTCATGTTTGATATTAGTGTTCCAGTTGAGCATTAAATTCAAATAGGGCCTACAGGCGTGAATGTAGTGTTGATCGCGAATTTAGTATAGTAGGTGTAAAATCCAGGGATTATTCTACGAGTCTCGGTTTCAAAGCCACTCATGAATGCCAGAGGCAAGGGAGAGTGACATTGCCCTTTCAGCAGGACAATACCGTAGACTGACCATATGTACATATGATCAGCGCCCAAGCCCCTCTCTACCCAAGCTAGGACCAAGTAGGCCCAAGCAATGGCTGCTGATGAGTCAGCTCCCTGGATGGTGAGGTTGCAACGACCAAAGGACCTAACGATTTTTAGCGGGACTCAAACCACACTTCATAAAATGGTATACCTAACTTTAAACATTTCTTGTATTAAATATTTTCCTTTTCAAGTCAATTACCCAGTGATATTTACTGCTAATTTTGATATATGTAACTTATGCATTAGTCTCTATGGAGGATA
>NC_090730.1:150134215-150139215 GCF_036898095.1 Palaemon carinicauda | reverse complement strand
GAGTTTATTTTAGTCCAGAAAACACCCTTTGCACGATCAGAGGTTATTTTCTACATATTGTTTTATTTTCGAAATCTGGCATATCAAGGTGCCGGTGAAATGAACAACATCGAAACGATTTCATTTTTAAATTAGATGCACTTTTCCTGACTGATTTGTCTTGTCTCTTTCGTTCCTCTAATTTAAAATTACTCGGCCCTTTATAAGTACATGAATAATAACAAGAAACAGCCCAACAACAAATAATGATGACAAAAACAACAAAAATTAATTATACTAATCAGAAAAGTAACTACTATTACTGCTATTCGTTCAACTACTATTACAATTACCGCAGATGTTAGTAAAGATAGACTAGTTCTTCACGATTCCCTATCTCTACTATGGCTCCACCACGTATAACTGCTAATGGTTTTGTCTAAGAATCTAAGCTATATAGTCTGACAAGCCTCTTCTCCTTTTCTTCATCTATAACATACAGACTTCGACCCAGGGCCCTTTTTCCCTAATCCCTACCTAATTTTCATATTGATATAGACAATACTTCATGGACCTGAAAAATAATAATCCCGTATGCACAAATCCAGCAGTTAAGATTTATCAGGAATGTACGAGAGAAGTAGTCAAGTAGTTACGAGTAGTGAAGAAATATTCTGTCTGGAAATTCACTCTTAATTACCAATGGGCGACTTAACTTCATTCTCAATAGTAAATATTAAACTCCTAATAGTATCCTCCTAATGCTTCACTTGAGTAAAGCAACGCCGTTCCTGGTCAGTAAACGGATGGGTGACCATAAATTACTGCCAGGCACCAAGAGCATATTTGCTCTAGTAACGTTAGTGGAACTTGTAACTGTCACTATTAATATATAAGGGCCACAGGTTCAGGTTCAGGTCGAGGCTTCGCCTTTGCATCGGCGCATCTTGTGTCTTTTAGTTCTGTGTGTTCCTTTTTTTTTTTAATAGTTTTTCTCTTTTCACCCACATTTTTTGTAGGACACTTTTCTAACTCTCAATATTTTCTTCACAGTAAAAGAATTTTCCAACTGTTTGTGCACTATCCTCTCCATATGATTTCTGGAGCTCTATTGTTTTTCTTCGTATCCAATGATGTCCGGAAAGTAGAGAGAGAGAGAGAGAGAGAGAGAGAGAGAGAGAGAGAGAGAGAGAGAGAGAGAGAGAGAGTCATAGCTGGCCTCCCAAATTACGAAGCCTCGCAAGGTGTCGGCGCTTCAAACCGCATAGTAAACAAGGATAATTACAATTCCTTCGCAACGTTGCTCAGAGACCGGAGGACCCGGACGTAGGTGCGCTTTTTTCTTTTTTTCTTTATTATCTCCCATTTTTCCTTTTTTTCTTTCTCTAGTCAAAAAGGGCTGTGGTCCTACAACATCCTCACACCGACCAAAGGAGACTGTATCACGCTTTGACCTTGGGGAATACGTAATGAATGAATCGAAAAACATATTATGAAATTCTTATGAATGGTTTCATCCAGGTGGGGTCATGATTACGTCTTCAAGGCTTTTCTGTTTTGATGTTATACTATTTTTGACTGAGTACGGTCACTCATTTCACGTTTTTCTCTCTTTCTCTCATCACCATAAATGCGATCCGCATTGATCAATAACAACCAGGTACGCAATTTGCGGCTTGGGTAAACTGAGGTTTCCTGTATTCCATGGAACACACCCAATCTCTCTTATGTTGTTGGTTAAACATGTTGCCCCAACAGAGAGAGAGAGAGAGAGAGAGAGAGAGAGAGAGAGAGAGAGAGAGAGAGAGAGAGAGAGAGAGTAACATTATCTACTTATTTTAAGAAATGTATTCACTACTTGGATATTGTAAAACTAAATATAGAACTATTATGACAATTTAGTTTCAATGGTGAGTTTTCGATTAGTGTGCCAGAAGAATATGCATGCACGACAGATAATGACGATTATGATTAATTTGCTCAAATTTAGGTTTTAAGTTATGCAAAAGTTTCTGTTTTAGACATAATTTGGGAACATGTGCGATTTATCAAACTATATTGGTAAGATTATATTAGCAAAAACTTCGCATACTAAAATAAATCAAGTCCGTTACAATGGTAGTTTCTACTCCAAATAACCTACAATCAATCCATTAATCTTGTCCGTTTTGTTTTAGCAATATAGTACTTCTTCATTCGATTAGAGAGAGAGAGAGAGAGAGAGAGAGAGAGAGAGAGAGAGAGAGAGAGAGAGAGAGAGAGAGAGAGAGAGAGAGAATACTTTTATATAGCCACTTATCTGCTTGGATACACTAGGTATGTCATAGGAATTGTGCAAAATCAGTTTGGATTGTAGTTACTCGTAAAATTACATCCTATCAGTGTTAAGAGATAAATAACCAAGGTTACATCACCTGCCCTTTTAGTACTTTTCGCTTGTTTGAATGAAGTGCTGCACCTGCTTTGCAGATTTTCTCGCGTGTCAAAACGTATGCGAAAGTGAAAGCAGCATCGCTATAAAAAACATTTCTTGGCTGAGTAATGTGTTGAAAGTTCTCATGAATAAGGTGACTTGTTGTGTGTGTTTTTGGTGTGATTTTTTATAAGTCAGTCTATATCATCTAAGCTTCTCATTCAAAAATCGTTGAGGAATCGGTACTCTAAACATTTTATCGAGACTGTAAATGAATTTCGTGAATGACATAGAACGCGATAGATTGTTTCTTGTGTTTCTAAATACAAAGAAGAAAAGTAAGACAGTAGCAATAATAAATTCACTATTTCTCAAATATAAGAGCTAAAAGCTACTAAATAAATCAAGTAACTTATAATAAAATAAAATATAGATTACTCACAAGCTTAGCCATCCCATTTGCGGATTATCGAAAAATCTCGTGCAGGATATCGAAATGTTAAATGACTAAACATTTTGTTAACGATGTAACTCCTCGTTACATGGCTAAGCACTATGAAGCGCGAAGTATGAGATGATGAATGGAGAAGTATTCAATTAAAAGCTCAAGATAGAGACGACTGGTGAAATCTAACCGATGCCCTTTGCGTCAATAGGCGTAAGAGGAGATGATGATGATTTAGTTCTCCCTGTATGTTTTACATTTGTCTCTGTCTTCTTCTTCTTCTTTGTCTGCATCTTTTCCCACTTTTATGTGGGGTCGATGTTTCTGGCCAGCTTTCTCCGTCTACCTCTGTCCCACACTTCTTCTTCTTCTTCTTTGTCTACAACTTTTCCCACTTCTATGTGGGGTCGATGTTTCTGGTCAGCTTTCTCCATCTACCTCTGTCCCACACCTCATCGCCGGTTAATCCTTTAGATCGGAGGTCATCCTTGACACAGTCCACCCACCTTCGCTTTGGTCTCCCTCTCCTTCTCGTTCCCTGTACCTCCATTTCCATCACTCCCCTCCCTGTCTCTGTCGACTATGCTTTATATTACGATACACAATTCCATTTTTTTCTTTGTCTCCATCAACCACACTTAAAAATCCTGTAATTTTAATCGGAAATTCTCCGTAAAAATATACTGTTCTCAGCCGTAGTTCAATGAAATACAGGCGACCGTAATTTTTACCCTACTTTGTTATTATCATTTACGGGTTGGTGACCGTAATATCACACCTTTACGTCAATACACTATATCCGTTTTTAAAACGGTAAATGCCTGGCAACATTTATTTCAGGATTTTTACCGTTTTGTTACAAGAATATTTTTAACAGTACACCTTTTATAATTTCTAATTATATGCTTTAACTCTTGATCTAACTCTCCATACTACACCTATCTCATCGCAATAATCTCTATTGTATGAATTATGTCACGGAATAATTAAATTTCGTTTATGAGCCTCTAAAATCTCGACCACAATTTTGAACGGGAAATGCCTAAATCAGTTTTCTCTTGCTTTTTCCCAGATTTTTTCTACCATGTTTTCATTTTATTGAGTTGATACTCTGATTTCATTTGACATTTTTGTCATATACAAACATTTCCGATATTCAAACAATGGCTTCTACTATTTTCTATTTGAAAAATCAGATGTTGTGTGCTCTTGCTTCAAGATAAAATAGGACTAAATATGAGGATTTCCAAACTTTTAAGAAAATTTATGGTTTTGGGAGAGTTTATTACCCGTTAAACCAACTAGATATTTATATTATATTTATTATATTAAAGTGCTGACCTTTAGAGACTTCTCTTGAGAAATCTACTTGCCTACAAATATAACTTATACCAAATAGAATAAAAAGAACAATCAAATGTCATTGTAATCAGCTGCCATGGCTGGCTGACTTAAAGTAGTTCTGTAGAGTGAATGTACACTTAGAAAAAACAGTAATTTTGATATGAAATTCAGCGTAAATAATATACTGTTCTCAACCGTATTTCAGTAATATACAGGTGACCGTAATTTTTACCTTACTTTGTTATTATTTTTTACGGGTTGATTATCGTAATATCACTTTTATAACCGTTTTTAAAACGGTATAAATCGTGGAATAAATATTGTCAGGCTTTTGCCGTTTTTTTAAATGCAATTCTTTAACAGTGTACACTCAATCAAATTACAATGTATGGACGTATGACATTCAAAAGAAAACGAATATTGCACTGCTACGATGCTAAAACAATTAAACACATTTACATTAAGTGCTTCAAGGCGAGACCAGAACTCACAAAGAATAAAGAAGAAAACTTCCTGGTTTTATTATCCTCGCCTTCGTGTTTTATGGCGTTGTTTTCATAAGCTTGCCCATGATTAATAAAGACCCTTGACCCTTTCATTGTTTAAATTTCTTGTATGCCTCAAGATATCCTTTAAGACAAACAGAATTTAATAACCACGCAGCTATCTGCGACCACATACTGCGTACAGTCACACGCTGTATGTGGTCTTCCTATGCCCACGCTGGGAAGAACTGTGTATGTGATTCATGATGTTAGAATGTTCAAGTACATACTCATCACTGTTAAAGAAAACTAATTTTAATCGGAAATTATCAGT
>NC_090730.1:150111715-150124215 GCF_036898095.1 Palaemon carinicauda | reverse complement strand
AAAGGGAATCCTAACCTGACACTAATCTAGCTGTCCGAGGATTTACCTGGTGAGACATCAGTCTCTTTACCAGCGAGTTTTACCAGATTTCCCCGGGCCACCACGTGACACAATTGGTAGTAATTCATTCAAATTACCCCTAATGAGTCAATATGGATAAATATCAACACAACATCGTGTTCAAATAGAAATAAATTTCTACCTCATACTTGGGATCGAACGCTAGCCCCTTCTAATGAAAGGCCAGGTCGAAACCAACCATGCCACGAGAGCCCATAAAGGGAATCCTAACCTGACACTAATCTAGCTGTCCGAGGATTTACCTGGTGAGACATCAGTCTCTTTACCAGCGAGTTTTACCAGATTTCCCCGGGCCACCACGTGACACAATTGGTAGTAATTCATTCAAATTACCCCTAATGAGTCAATATGGATAAATATCAACACAACATCGTGTTCAAATAGAAATAAATTTCTACCTCATACTTGGGATCGAACGCTAGCCCCTTCTAATGAAAGGCCAGGTCGAAACCAACCATGCCACGAGAGCCCATAAAGGGAATCCTAACCTGACACTAATCTAGCTGTCCGAGGATTTACCTGGTGAGACATCAGTCTCTTTACCAGCGAGTTTTACCAGATTTCCCCGGGCCACCACGTGACACAATTGGTAGTAATTCATTCAAATTACCCCTAATGAGTCAATATGGATAAATATCAACACAACATCGTGTTCAAATAGAAATAAATTTCTACCTCATACTTGGGATCGAACGCTAGCCCCTTCTAATGAAAGGCCAGGTCGAAACCAACCATGCCACGAGAGCCCATAAAGGGAATCCTAACCTGACACTAATCTAGCTGTCCGAGGATTTACCTGGTGAGACATCAGTCTCTTTACCAGCGAGTTTTACCAGATTTCCCCGGGCCACCACGTGACACAATTGGTAGTAATTCATTCAAATTACCCCTAATGAGTCAATATGGATAAATATCAACACAACATCGTGTTCAAATAGAAATAAATTTCTACCTCATACTTGGGATCGAACGCTAGCCCCTTCTAATGAAAGGCCAGGTCGAAACCAACCATGCCACGAGAGCCCATAAAGGGAATCCTAACCTGACACTAATCTAGCTGTCCGAGGATTTACCTGGTGAGACATCAGTCTCTTTACCAGCGAGTTTTACCAGATTTCCCCGGGCCACCACGTGACACAATTGGTAGTAATTCATTCAAATTACCCCTAATGAGTCAATATGGATAAATATCAACACAACATCGTGTTCAAATAGAAATAAATTTCTACCTCATACTTGGGATCGAACGCTAGCCCCTTCTAATGAAAGGCCAGGTCGAAACCAACCATGCCACGAGAGCCCATAAAGGGAATCCTAACCTGACACTAATCTAGCTGTCCGAGGATTTACCTGGTGAGACATCAGTCTCTTTACCAGCGAGTTTTACCAGATTTCCCCGGGCCACCACGTGACACAATTGGTAGTAATTCATTCAAATTACCCCTAATGAGTCAATATGGATAAATATCAACACAACATCGTGTTCAAATAGAAATAAATTTCTACCTCATACTTGGGATCGAACGCTAGCCCCTTCTAATGAAAGGCCAGGTCGAAACCAACCATGCCACGAGAGCCCATAAAGGGAATCCTAACCTGACACTAATCTAGCTGTCCGAGGATTTACCTGGTGAGACATCAGTCTCTTTACCAGCGAGTTTTACCAGATTTCCCCGGGCCACCACGTGACACAATTGGTAGTAATTCATTCAAATTACCCCTAATGAGTCAATATGGATAAATATCAACACAACATCGTGTTCAAATAGAAATAAATTTCTACCTCATACTTGGGATCGAACGCTAGCCCCTTCTAATGAAAGGCCAGGTCGAAACCAACCATGCCACGAGAGCCCATAAAGGGAATCCTAACCTGACACTAATCTAGCTGTCCGAGGATTTACCTGGTGAGACATCAGTCTCTTTACCAGCGAGTTTTACCAGATTTCCCCGGGCCACCACGTGACACAATTGGTAGTAATTCATTCAAATTACCCCTAATGAGTCAATATGGATAAATATCAACACAACATCGTGTTCAAATAGAAATAAATTTCTACCTCATACTTGGGATCGAACGCTAGCCCCTTCTAATGAAAGGCCAGGTCGAAACCAACCATGCCACGAGAGCCCATAAAGGGAATCCTAACCTGACACTAATTATGGGCTCTCGTGGCATGGTTGGTTTCGACCTGGCCTTTCATTAGAAGGGGCTAGCGTTCGATCCCAAGTATGAGGTAGAAATTTATTTCTATTTGAACACGATGTTGTGTTGATATTTATCCATATTGACTCATTAGGGGTAATTTGAATGAATTACTACCAATTGTGTCACGTGGTGGCCCGGGGAAATCTGGTAAAACTCGCTGGTAAAGAGACTGATGTCTCACCAGGTAAATCCTCGGACAGCTAGATTAGTGTCAGGTTAGGATTCCCTTTATGGGCTCTCGTGGCATGGTTGGTTTCGACCTGGCCTTTCATTAGAAGGGGCTAGCGTTCGATCCCAAGTATGAGGTAGAAATTTATTTCTATTTGAACACGATGTTGTGTTGATATTTATCCATATTGACTCATTAGGGGTAATTTGAATGAATTACTACCAATTGTGTCACGTGGTGGCCCGGGGAAATCTGGTAAAACTCGCTGGTAAAGAGACTGATGTCTCACCAGGTAAATCCTCGGACAGCTAGATTAGTGTCAGGTTAGGATTCCCTTTATGGGCTCTCGTGGCATGGTTGGTTTCGACCTGGCCTTTCATTAGAAGGGGCTAGCGTTCGATCCCAAGTATGAGGTAGAAATTTATTTCTATTTGAACACGATGTTGTGTTGATATTTATCCATATTGACTCATTAGGGGTAATTTGAATGAATTACTACCAATTGTGTCACGTGGTGGCCCGGGGAAATCTGGTAAAACTCGCTGGTAAAGAGACTGATGTCTCACCAGGTAAATCCTCGGACAGCTAGATTAGTGTCAGGTTAGGATTCCCTTTATGGGCTCTCGTGGCATGGTTGGTTTCGACCTGGCCTTTCATTAGAAGGGGCTAGCGTTCGATCCCAAGTATGAGGTAGAAATTTATTTCTATTTGAACACGATGTTGTGTTGATATTTATCCATATTGACTCATTAGGGGTAATTTGAATGAATTACTACCAATTGTGTCACGTGGTGGCCCGGGGAAATCTGGTAAAACTCGCTGGTAAAGAGACTGATGTCTCACCAGGTAAATCCTCGGACAGCTAGATTAGTGTCAGGTTAGGATTCCCTTTATGGGCTCTCGTGGCATGGTTGGTTTCGACCTGGCCTTTCATTAGAAGGGGCTAGCGTTCGATCCCAAGTATGAGGTAGAAATTTATTTCTATTTGAACACGATGTTGTGTTGATATTTATCCATATTGACTCATTAGGGGTAATTTGAATGAATTACTACCAATTGTGTCACGTGGTGGCCCGGGGAAATCTGGTAAAACTCGCTGGTAAAGAGACTGATGTCTCACCAGGTAAATCCTCGGACAGCTAGATTAGTGTCAGGTTAGGATTCCCTTTATGGGCTCTCGTGGCATGGTTGGTTTCGACCTGGCCTTTCATTAGAAGGGGCTAGCGTTCGATCCCAAGTATGAGGTAGAAATTTATTTCTATTTGAACACGATGTTGTGTTGATATTTATCCATATTGACTCATTAGGGGTAATTTGAATGAATTACTACCAATTGTGTCACGTGGTGGCCCGGGGAAATCTGGTAAAACTCGCTGGTAAAGAGACTGATGTCTCACCAGGTAAATCCTCGGACAGCTAGATTAGTGTCAGGTTAGGATTCCCTTTATGGGCTCTCGTGGCATGGTTGGTTTCGACCTGGCCTTTCATTAGAAGGGGCTAGCGTTCGATCCCAAGTATGAGGTAGAAATTTATTTCTATTTGAACACGATGTTGTGTTGATATTTATCCATATTGACTCATTAGGGGTAATTTGAATGAATTACTACCAATTGTGTCACGTGGTGGCCCGGGGAAATCTGGTAAAACTCGCTGGTAAAGAGACTGATGTCTCACCAGGTAAATCCTCGGACAGCTAGATTAGTGTCAGGTTAGGATTCCCTTTATGGGCTCTCGTGGCATGGTTGGTTTCGACCTGGCCTTTCATTAGAAGGGGCTAGCGTTCGATCCCAAGTATGAGGTAGAAATTTATTTCTATTTGAACACGATGTTGTGTTGATATTTATCCATATTGACTCATTAGGGGTAATTTGAATGAATTACTACCAATTGTGTCACGTGGTGGCCCGGGGAAATCTGGTAAAACTCGCTGGTAAAGAGACTGATGTCTCACCAGGTAAATCCTCGGACAGCTAGATTAGTGTCAGGTTAGGATTCCCTTTATGGGCTCTCGTGGCATGGTTGGTTTCGACCTGGCCTTTCATTAGAAGGGGCTAGCGTTCGATCCCAAGTATGAGGTAGAAATTTATTTCTATTTGAACACGATGTTGTGTTGATATTTATCCATATTGACTCATTAGGGGTAATTTGAATGAATTACTACCAATTGTGTCACGTGGTGGCCCGGGGAAATCTGGTAAAACTCGCTGGTAAAGAGACTGATGTCTCACCAGGTAAATCCTCGGACAGCTAGATTAGTGTCAGGTTAGGATTCCCTTTATGGGCTCTCGTGGCATGGTTGGTTTCGACCTGGCCTTTCATTAGAAGGGGCTAGCGTTCGATCCCAAGTATGAGGTAGAAATTTATTTCTATTTGAACACGATGTTGTGTTGATATTTATCCATATTGACTCATTAGGGGTAATTTGAATGAATTACTACCAATTGTGTCACGTGGTGGCCCGGGGAAATCTGGTAAAACTCGCTGGTAAAGAGACTGATGTCTCACCAGGTAAATCCTCGGACAGCTAGATTAGTGTCAGGTTAGGATTCCCTTTATGGGCTCTCGTGGCATGGTTGGTTTCGACCTGGCCTTTCATTAGAAGGGGCTAGCGTTCGATCCCAAGTATGAGGTAGAAATTTATTTCTATTTGAACACGATGTTGTGTTGATATTTATCCATATTGACTCATTAGGGGTAATTTGAATGAATTACTACCAATTGTGTCACGTGGTGGCCCGGGGAAATCTGGTAAAACTCGCTGGTAAAGAGACTGATGTCTCACCAGGTAAATCCTCGGACAGCTAGATTAGTGTCAGGTTAGGATTCCCTTTATGGGCTCTCGTGGCATGGTTGGTTTCGACCTGGCCTTTCATTAGAAGGGGCTAGCGTTCGATCCCAAGTATGAGGTAGAAATTTATTTCTATTTGAACACGATGTTGTGTTGATATTTATCCATATTGACTCATTAGGGGTAATTTGAATGAATTACTACCAATTGTGTCACGTGGTGGCCCGGGGAAATCTGGTAAAACTCGCTGGTAAAGAGACTGATGTCTCACCAGGTAAATCCTCGGACAGCTAGATTAGTGTCAGGTTAGGATTCCCTTTATGGGCTCTCGTGGCATGGTTGGTTTCGACCTGGCCTTTCATTAGAAGGGGCTAGCGTTCGATCCCAAGTATGAGGTAGAAATTTATTTCTATTTGAACACGATGTTGTGTTGATATTTATCCATATTGACTCATTAGGGGTAATTTGAATGAATTACTACCAATTGTGTCACGTGGTGGCCCGGGGAAATCTGGTAAAACTCGCTGGTAAAGAGACTGATGTCTCACCAGGTAAATCCTCGGACAGCTAGATTAGTGTCAGGTTAGGATTCCCTTTATGGGCTCTCGTGGCATGGTTGGTTTCGACCTGGCCTTTCATTAGAAGGGGCTAGCGTTCGATCCCAAGTATGAGGTAGAAATTTATTTCTATTTGAACACGATGTTGTGTTGATATTTATCCATATTGACTCATTAGGGGTAATTTGAATGAATTACTACCAATTGTGTCACGTGGTGGCCCGGGGAAATCTGGTAAAACTCGCTGGTAAAGAGACTGATGTCTCACCAGGTAAATCCTCGGACAGCTAGATTAGTGTCAGGTTAGGATTCCCTTTATGGGCTCTCGTGGCATGGTTGGTTTCGACCTGGCCTTTCATTAGAAGGGGCTAGCGTTCGATCCCAAGTATGAGGTAGAAATTTATTTCTATTTGAACACGATGTTGTGTTGATATTTATCCATATTGACTCATTAGGGGTAATTTGAATGAATTACTACCAATTGTGTCACGTGGTGGCCCGGGGGAAATCTGGTAAAACTCGCTGGTAAAGAGACTGATGTCTCACCAGGTAAATCCTCGGACAGCTAGATTAGTGTCAGGTTAGGATTCCCTTTATGGGCTCTCGTGGCATGGTTGGTTTCGACCTGGCCTTTCATTAGAAGGGGCTAGCGTTCGATCCCAAGTATGAGGTAGAAATTTATTTCTATTTGAACACGATGTTGTGTTGATATTTATCCATATTGACTCATTAGGGGTAATTTGAATGAATTACTACCAATTGTGTCACGTGGTGGCCCGGGGAAATCTGGTAAAACTCGCTGGTAAAGAGACTGATGTCTCACCAGGTAAATCCTCGGACAGCTAGATTAGTGTCAGGTTAGGATTCCCTTTATGGGCTCTCGTGGCATGGTTGGTTTCGACCTGGCCTTTCATTAGAAGGGGCTAGCGTTCGATCCCAAGTATGAGGTAGAAATTTATTTCTATTTGAACACGATGTTGTGTTGATATTTATCCATATTGACTCATTAGGGGTAATTTGAATGAATTACTACCAATTGTGTCACGTGGTGGCCCGGGGAAATCTGGTAAAACTCGCTGGTAAAGAGACTGATGTCTCACCAGGTAAATCCTCGGACAGCTAGATTAGTGTCAGGTTAGGATTCCCTTTATGGGCTCTCGTGGCATGGTTGGTTTCGACCTGGCCTTTCATTAGAAGGGGCTAGCGTTCGATCCCAAGTATGAGGTAGAAATTTATTTCTATTTGAACACGATGTTGTGTTGATATTTATCCATATTGACTCATTAGGGGTAATTTGAATGAATTACTACCAATTGTGTCACGTGGTGGCCCGGGGAAATCTGGTAAAACTCGCTGGTAAAGAGACTGATGTCTCACCAGGTAAATCCTCGGACAGCTAGATTAGTGTCAGGTTAGGATTCCCTTTATGGGCTCTCGTGGCATGGTTGGTTTCGACCTGGCCTTTCATTAGAAGGGGCTAGCGTTCGATCCCAAGTATGAGGTAGAAATTTATTTCTATTTGAACACGATGTTGTGTTGATATTTATCCATATTGACTCATTAGGGGTAATTTGAATGAATTACTACCAATTGTGTCACGTGGTGGCCCGGGGAAATCTGGTAAAACTCGCTGGTAAAGAGACTGATGTCTCACCAGGTAAATCCTCGGACAGCTAGATTAGTGTCAGGTTAGGATTCCCTTTATGGGCTCTCGTGGCATGGTTGGTTTCGACCTGGCCTTTCATTAGAAGGGGCTAGCGTTCGATCCCAAGTATGAGGTAGAAATTTATTTCTATTTGAACACGATGTTGTGTTGATATTTATCCATATTGACTCATTAGGGGTAATTTGAATGAATTACTACCAATTGTGTCACGTGGTGGCCCGGGGAAATCTGGTAAAACTCGCTGGTAAAGAGACTGATGTCTCACCAGGTAAATCCTCGGACAGCTAGATTAGTGTCAGGTTAGGATTCCCTTTATGGGCTCTCGTGGCATGGTTGGTTTCGACCTGGCCTTTCATTAGAAGGGGCTAGCGTTCGATCCCAAGTATGAGGTAGAAATTTATTTCTATTTGAACACGATGTTGTGTTGATATTTATCCATATTGACTCATTAGGGGTAATTTGAATGAATTACTACCAATTGTGTCACGTGGTGGCCCGGGGAAATCTGGTAAAACTCGCTGGTAAAGAGACTGATGTCTCACCAGGTAAATCCTCGGACAGCTAGATTAGTGTCAGGTTAGGATTCCCTTTATGGGCTCTCGTGGCATGGTTGGTTTCGACCTGGCCTTTCATTAGAAGGGGCTAGCGTTCGATCCCAAGTATGAGGTAGAAAATTTATTTCTATTTGAACACGATGTTGTGTTGATATTTATCCATATTGACTCATTAGGGGTAATTTGAATGAATTACTACCAATTGTGTCACGTGGTGGCCCGGGGAAATCTGGTAAAACTCGCTGGTAAAGAGACTGATGTCTCACCAGGTAAATCCTCGGACAGCTAGATTAGTGTCAGGTTAGGATTCCCTTTATGGGCTCTCGTGGCATGGTTGGTTTCGACCTGGCCTTTCATTAGAAGGGGCTAGCGTTCGATCCCAAGTATGAGGTAGAAATTTATTTCTATTTGAACACGATGTTGTGTTGATATTTATCCATAGTATATATATATATATATATATATATTCATAATTTATTTTTTCTGATTACCAAGATAAGAAAATCTGATTAACTATGTTAAATAAAATTCGTTATATATATATATATATTTGTTAATTTTCCTAAATTTTCATTCCACAATTTCAGTGCTGAGCCGACTGGACACGAAGGACTTTCACCAATTCATTCAAGAGAGTCATGTTAAGGCAGCTCTGAAAGCGGATAAAGGAAGTCATGCGAAGCTCTTATATTGGTCAGTCGAGAACCTGTCCCAAAAAGGTAATCACTATGGAATGCTTGTGACGAGCGTTCGAGTATCCTATTCAGCAGGAGAGAAGGCTGCAGAAACAACCTACGTTGTGAAAATGTTGCCAGACACGCTTCCAGATATTGGGAAAAGCCTATTCAACGCACTGTTTCGAAAGGAAATGGGGTTTTATGAACACATCGCCCCTGTATTAAACAAAGTATTAGTAGCCAATGGACTGAGAGCCTTACGTTTTCCAGTGTGGTATTACAACTCATTATGCAATGGAAGAGGATTGATTTTCTTGGAAAACCTCTGCGTCAGACGCTTCCAGTTGGTTGATCATATGAAGGGTATGGAATTGAAACATTCAACACTGTCATTTGAAGAGCTGGGCAGGCTACACGCTGCGTCTATTCTTCTAAATGAAAAGATGTCCCTCAAACAATTAACTGACAAATATGAATTTTTGAACTATGATTTCCATCGGTATCCAGGACCATCAGAAGAGAATTTCAAAAAGATTTATAGAGGTAGTTTGGAAGCTGCGGCAGAATTTCTTCATCAGCAAGGGGGCCACGCAGAAGCTAGGAAATGGCTGCACAGAAACAAGGTGGCACCGGCCGAGTTGATGGAGAGGAACCTCACTAGCGAAGATCAGTTTGCTGTCATATGTCATGGGGATTTCTGGACCCATAATATGCTCTTCAGGTATATGGAGTACTCTTTAAGAGTCAAAATTTTTCAGCTCAACTTAGATTTTTTATATAAGCTTTAAATTGCATTATTTTCATGTGTTAATATATAGAAATTATTATCTTTTGAAATTTGGATACTAGTTACTTGAAATAAATAACAGTCTTTCTGATGAAAGCTAATATATCTCAATTCATGGGGTATGAGGTTCTAAGCTTTATGCTTAAACATTAATCTTTAAGCTTAAGAATTAATCTTTAAGCTTAAGCATTAAGCTTTAAGATTGAGCCTTAAGCTTTAAGCCTGTGCTTGTAAACAGCAAGAAGTAACATTCAACTCACTCTTTTACAAAGATAGGGAATAACCTCACCATAATATGAATAGAATTATAGTTAACATGTCTACAGTATATATATAAAGAGAGAGAGAGAGAGAGAGGGAGAGAGAGAGAGAGAGAGAGAGAGAGAGAGAGAGAGAGGAGAGAGAGAGAGAGAGAGAGAGAGAGAGAGAGAGAGAGAGAGAGAGAGAGGGAATATTACGACCAAAAACAAGAGATAAAAATTTTATCGCACAGATTTCTGTATACAAAGGGGGGAATATTATAATAACAAAATAGATGTTTATCCAATTGCTGACTATATTTATAGATATTGCTGATAGTAATTTACTTTAGTCTGATACTTAAATACTTGGATGTAATAGGGTTTCCTTAAAGTTCGTCAATTCATTTAATTTTTCAGCTAATTTGATATTATTTTGCTTGCATGCTAATCTTATTCTAATTTTGAATTTTGATTGGCATATGATTTTGAAAGTAAATCGAGAGATATTTATCAAACGGCTGGCAATAAATTTTGCATATAGAGGGAGAGATTATCATCACAAGATGAAAGGGGTTCAAATACGATGGCTGATTCAGATATTTCCCACAACAGATGCAACGATGAAGATGAACCCGTAGAACTCGCCATGATTGACTTCCAATTTAGTCGCTTCGCTTCAGTCGCAACTGACCTGAACTACCTGATGTTCATGAGCATAAGACCGGAGATGAGAAGAGCGAACGAGACACTTTTCCTCACTTGTTACTACAGCAGTCTCAGCAGCGTCCTGAAATCGGTTGGGAAATCGGTCCCTTTTACCTTCGAGCAACTTTTACAAGAATACAAAAGGAGGCACGAATGGGTCATTCTATTCTTACTGCTTCCAATGACCCCGATTATCGAACCACCTTTTGATGTGGCCACTGATGACAGTGTTGAAGGAGATCCAGAGGTCTTGAACAAATACATAAAACATAAGTTGGCTTTCACAGAGACCCTGCCAATATACAAATCGAAACTGCTGGCTTTTTTTGAAGATATGGGAGAAAGGGGGTTATTTCCATGACGACCGTTCTTCTATTTGATATTTCTTATATTTACAAACTTTGATGTGGAATTTAAAATGAATTAACCATGGACAGTGTGCATGAAGCTTGTAATGCCTTTTCTATAATAATGTACCATTATAGAACGAGTTATGATATCCAAACATCCAAGGAATCTGATGGTTTTGAATTATCTGAAGATATGAAATGATATTACAACTGTACTGCTATAGTCTATATATATAAAGGAACGAGCGAACTCACTATATGATACCTTTGTATAAGACTAATATGTTAATTTTTTGGACTTACGGAGTTAGTTGTGGATTGGATCTGGATTTAAGGCATTGGGGTATATAACCTGGCGCTGGCGCATGTGAGGTCATCCAGCGCCCAAGGGCATCGAGGATAAAACACTAGCTACAGTGAGGTAAAACTTAGAAGATGGACATCACGATGGAAGAAAGGAAGCAAGCAGTGAGGTAAGGTAGAAGGATATAAAGTAAGTGCAGCTATAGGGGCTGAAGAAACGTAGCAGAAAAAAACTTCAAGAAATGCATACAGTGCACCCCTTAAGGATGAGTTGTGGTTTCAATTGTGTATGGATGTCCAAACCTCCTTCCATGATATGCACTGTAGACGTTAATAAACATTAACATGATCTTTCTGCATTGCTTTCCTTTCTTCTAAACTTAAGGAATACTGTACATCATATTAGTCTAAGTTCTTGGCTATTTCCATTTTAATACGCCTCCCGGCTAGTAGAGTGGTGACGTGTTCACGTAGCATTCGCATGACAGCAGATCGATCCCGGCCCGGGACCGTGAGTTTAAGCTGTTTACTGGGGAGGCCACTGCTGTGGTTGGGCACCGCCGGTAAGGGGGGGGGGCCTTACCCGGCTGACTTTCTGGTAACCATCTATTCTGATGAAACTGAAACCAGACACCTTTTATCATCACCTTCCTCTCTATCTCTCAAACACCCTTACGTATACACACGTACTGTATGTACAAACAAGAAGTCGAATATACAATACACCCAAACGCACTGATATGATCAGAAGACTAGGACCCTAGACTGGTGTGGCCACACCCAGAAGATAAAAGGCTCGTATCATCTCCAGCAAGCGATGAAAACAAGAAATAACAGATACTCTGCGTAGATAATCTCTTCTTGTTACTCTCCCTCGTACGTAATGACACCCGAAGGCTGGGTAATGTTGGTATCACGGGCCGACATCGACCTCAAAAAAGATGTTGCCGAATGGATGAAAGCTACAAGACGCTTTCCCTATCTTTTCGCACTTCGGTTTCGTGAGAGAGAGAGAGAGAGAGAGAGAGAGAGAGAGAGAGAGAGAGAGAGAGAGAGAGAGAGAGAGAGAGAGAGAGAGAGAAATGTTTCTTGAAACCCAGCGAGATTGAAAATTGTATCAAATGATTAAATTCTACCATTAGGCAGGTACCAAATTATCAGACTGATTTTAATTATTAAAGTAAATACGATATATACAGTACCCGGATTGACCATTATCCGAAATTTAGAAAAAATAAACCTAAGATAATAATTTCGCCAGACCTTATTACAAAATAATATGAATCCCACATAACGACCTATTCATTTTACCAATATACGATATAATCCTAAATTATCATCCACAGTAATTAAGTATATAAAGAGCCATAAGATAACTTAATACAATGAAGGGTTGCCAACTAAGTTCATAA
>NC_090730.1:150104215-150106715 GCF_036898095.1 Palaemon carinicauda | reverse complement strand
AGTGGATGAAAGTACTAACTCCAATCAAGTCTTTTCATTTTTCCTTTCGTGGCTATAATACATACATACATATATATATATATATATACATATATATATATATATATATATATATATATTATATATATATATATATATATATATATATATATATATATATATATATACGTATATGTATATATCTGTATAATATATAAATATATAAATATATATATATATACATATACGTATATATATGTATATATATGTATGTAAATATATACTATACGTGTGTATACATACATATATATATATATATATATATATATATATATATATATATATATATATATACTGTATATATGTATATATATAAATATATGTATATACAGTATGTATATATACTGTATATAAGTGTATATATACATATTTACGCACATAAACATATATATATATATATTGTATATATATGTATGTATGTATGTATGTATGTAAGCTTGATATTTGATAATCCAAAGCCTGGTACAGTTGGCTTCATTAATTCCGGTACACTTCACGGGAGGCTAAGGAGACGTCACTGTACTGGAATTAATGAAGCCAGCTGTACCATAACATGGGCTGAATGCTGATGCTTTACGAAATTATCAAAAGCATAACTCATGGGGTGACAGACTCTATGCATGACAGAATTAGTTCGCTTCCTAGACTAGACATGCACGAAATTCTCCAAGAACTTTGAATTATAATCATCAGTGTGGGATTATAGGAAAGAATTGGTTTGAGTCCTTTTTGCTCATATGAGTTTTATTCTTAATTTCTGTTGATATTCAAACAGAAGAGGCATTTTCCAAAAAAAAAAAAAAAAAAAAAAAAAAAAGAAAGAAAAAAAAATCTAAAGATTGGGCAATAAACAACAAAGTGAAGTTTGCTGTATAAACTCCATCACCTTTGTAGCTTTAGTTAGAACTTTAAAAAAGCCAAATTATTATTGCTGGATTAGAGAGATGACACGTTTAAAGGGAGGACTCCTGATGCGAATGATATGATAAATAGTCTAGCATACCAAAATAGAGTATCACAGAAACTAATTATTGAAATAAATTGAGTCACTTCTAGAATGTATATAAAATGTATAAGAAATCCGTTTAATTCTTCAGAGAGAGAGAGAGAGAGAGAGAGAGAGAGAGAGAGAGAGAGAGAGAGAGAGAGAGAGAGAGAGAGAGAGAGAGAGAGAGAGAGAGAATTCAACAAAAGACTACCATCATTTTTTTTCTTTTGCAATAGGACGGAATAAATTCTTTTAAATCAGGGTACACCTCTACTCGTTCACTCTATCTAACCCCTCTCCCTTTCATTCGTACCCAGAACGTAACAACGCTTTTGCCTAGTCACGAAGACATTAATTATAATAGTTAAAACTTTGGATCGCTCACAGCCGTTGTCTCGTCAAGGGAAATTCCCACCCAGTCACAAAATCCAGGAAAATTTGGAAAGAATAGTACTTGGAGTTACATTCTACGCTCACTCTTGGAATTTTGCTTTCTGGAAAAGGGAATTTTTACATGGCTATTTTGTTTCCTTGAGCTCATCCTTTCCTCTATTTTAGAAAATTAAATTTTTTTTTCATTATTCTAATATCCTTCTCTGTTCTTAACTATGTCGATTTTCTGGAAATGTTAATAGAAAGTATTGCAAATTTCATTATTTGTACATTTTAACTGCAACTTCAGATTCAATTACGTCATTTACGTGGCAGCAACATTTTTATAAAATACTTCAAAGAAAGAAGAAAAGTATTTTAGGAATTTAGTGACTCAAATTAAACAAGGAACTCCTTATAACACTTTTCGTAAATCCATGTTATTTTTTTTTTCCGTAGGACATCAAACATGTTTATATAGCTTATAAAATGGCAAGAATCCTCATTGATGTTTTTTTTTCCAAACGACATCATACATTTCTACAAAGCATGGAACGTTCTGGAGCTTTTATTTCTATATAGTTACTTAACGTATATTGATTAAAAAAAAATCCATAAAAGTGTAAGTTATATACATTCATATACATACAAGTGTATGTATGTATGAATATATATATATATATATATATATATATATATATATATATATATATATATATATATATATATATATATATATTGATTGATTGATTGATTGACTGAAAGTTTTAAGCCATATATTTTAATACAGTGTTGTGTACCAACCGTGTGTCACACGATCGTATAGTACAATTGATTGGGGAAAGCTTGGGTGTTTAACGATGGAACTAGTCTTTTAATAAGTATTGACGATAGAATAGGCAAGTCATGGTTATTAGATATTTGCCCTATAATGCTGAAATATTCATTATCAATATTTATTTTACAGATTTTGGCATGATTGCGAATACTTGAATGTTCTGGGCTAGATATTCTGCAACCTGTTGGAAAACTCAAACCTCTATGAGAATCAATTCTGACCTTCAACATCCTCTTGGTAGATGCTATGTAGGTCCCAGAGTT
>NC_090730.1:150096715-150099215 GCF_036898095.1 Palaemon carinicauda | reverse complement strand
ATTCCCCACTTCTCTATCGTTATCCAATCCAAATGTTACTAGCCGCGAAATAAGGGCGTGACAGGGTGCACTTCTTCGGAGCAAGGTGTACCAGGGACTCCTGTGTCCAACTGTACCTAAATGAACAATCCACAATATCACAGATTTCCATCTGTATAACCACCAGTTTCGTTCGAATTATGTCTACATTATTTCAACCACTAAAGTTCTAGCATCTTGAAAATTTCGAACATATTTCAGTAATTTTGTATTGCTTATTATCTCTATATATAAATTATATTAGATTGTTCTCCATAATATAGTAACAGATGTTGTAAATACTCGTTGAGCTCATTTCAAATTTTTATTTATGTGAATTAAATGGTCACGCATTCACTAAAAAATCTGAGGAAATTTGTTCCAATTAATTGATCCTAAATCTTCAAAAATAAACCCCAACAATTAATATCGAATTTCAGTAATCAGAGCATTTAAGAAGTCCAAGAATCAACTCTTCATATCAATTAAATCGGCGCTCTTATTTTAAAAAGATTTAACGCCTACTCAGAAAGTCATAAAAAAAGTTCATACAGATGCAGAAGATTACTGTCGTTATCATTAATTTGAGGAACAGAGACAATTTATTGTTTAAAATAAAAAATAAATAAATGTGCCGTATTGTGAAAATGATAGAAAAGGTACGTAATTATAGATATGTTTAGATTGACACAAGATGAATAAACACGAAAAAAATATCTCTTCAATCGAGGTACTTCAAATATTCATTATGAAAAAAGGTCAAAGTAGCTTTCAAAGAGTGAAAAATAGTGTTCTCTAAATAGGTTTGATATTTTCAAACAAAGATTTTATTCAGAGAGTGAAGTATAGCTGTCACGGAACTTTCTACTATCAGATGAAAGAAATTGGATGTGAAAGAACCATATTTCATTATGATTTTATCCATGTTCAAGAAATTACGATACTCATATTTTATTAACCAAGAGGAACTTAGATACTGTATAAACCATCCATATATGGACAATACTTGCATGAGGGAATCTTGAAAATGTTCAAATAAGTTTGGAATTAGGTTAATCTCTCTGTTCACCACTTATATGCGGTTTATATGTAGATATTGGTTATAAGTACAAGTATTTCGCAACACAGGATAATTGTCTCTAATAAAGAGAAATTTTAAAATTATTCTTTTAGACTAATGTTGCCGAAACAGGAAATTTCCTTGGTATTCTACGCGGGACTACAAAACAACACATGAAAAATTAGAAAAATAAATGACTCGTTAATCTAAAAATTTCTCCTTTTATGTTTGGGAAGCTCGTCGGCTTCTCATCTGCGTTGTAGGAATCCTTATTCCATCACGATATCCTTGTGTATATTAAGAAACGAACATCAAAGCCTTGTAGCATTAATCCCCCGATAATAGAATTTACAAAATCGTGACAAATCCAGAAGTTTTCACGATATAATTTTCCAAAGTTTTAGAATCACTTCCAGGAATCATGTCAAACCATTGCAATCGAAGAGAAGGGTAGCACGGAATACAAATCCTCAAGGATTTTCTTTCGACCTCCATGTCATTCGTCTTCTTTTGGAAAGGTATGAAGCTGAAATTCCTAAACGCCTATTAGCGAAGGTTCCTCAAGGATACTCCAAAGCAGGAAACGGCATTAGCTCGCGAGATGACTACTTTGAAGGCGCGGCAATTGAGGCGAAAAGGGTGACACCTCCATCAAGAGCAAAATGATATTATTATTATTATTATCATTATTATTATTATTATTATTATTATTATTATTATTATTACAAGCTAAGCTACAACCCTACTTAAAAAAGCAGGATGCTATAAGCCCAAGGGCTCAAACAGGGAAAAATAGCCCAGTGAGGAAAGCAAATAAGGAAATGAAGAAACGATATGAGAAATCTTCTTCTTCTTCTTTGTTTGCATCTTTTCCCACTTCTATGTGGGGTCGATGTTTCTGGCCAGCGTTCTCCATCTACCTCTGTTCCAAACTTCATCAAAAGATTTATTTCATATACTGTATAAAAACTCTAGAAAAGACTTATGTCAGCCTATTCAACATAAAAACCTCTGCTGCAAATTTGAGCTTTTGAAGTTCTATCGATTCTATTACCCGATTAGGAAGATCATTCCACAACTTAGTCACAGCTAGAATAAAACTTCCAGAGTAGTGTAGTATTGAGCTTCATGATGGAGAATGCCTGACAATTAGAATTAACTGCTTACCTAACATTACGAACATGAAGGAACTGTCCGGGAAGATCTGAATGTAAAGGATGATCACAATTACGAAAAAGTTTATGGATTCCATCGCAAAGTAAGAAAGGAAAATACGGAGAAAAAACCTGATGAAGCGCCACAAACACTTTCATCGCATCTTGAATTTTCATTTACTGTACTCTTATAACTATTATAATGTATTCTTGCGTTTATTATGATCTAAAATAACATTCATATTACACCTTCTACTTTCTTTAAAAG
>NC_090730.1:150081715-150086715 GCF_036898095.1 Palaemon carinicauda | reverse complement strand
ACCATAATAACAGACAGCGGTATCTTTCCACTTCCCTTCAATGCTACCAATTTATAGTAAACTTAATGAAAAATAATAAGTCATTGCATAATTTTTTTTTCAAAAGTCACCCTTGCATTTCTGCATCTCTAAATAGCTAGAAATTACTAAAGGGTCTCGCAACAGAAATAATTTTTTTTTCTTGTGCATTAAAATCGACCGTTTCCAGATCTATCATATGTAATGAGGAGCGAAGGGTGAGGCTACTTTATTAGATCAAATTGTCTGTGAAAGGAGAGACAATGGAATGAAGAAATTTTTATTTAATGAACCATGAAAGTTTAATGATAACGCAAATATCTTAAAAGTGTTATGCAACTTTATCATTATACATACATACATAAACACCGGCGAGCGCGCGCACACACACACACAATATATATATATATATATATATATATATATATATATATATATATATATATATATATATATCATAATATATATAGATTTATATATATACACATGTATATATATAATATAATATATATACATACACATACACACACACACACACACATATATATATATATATATATATATATATATATATATATATATATATATATATATATATGTGTGTGTGTGTGTGTGTGTGTGTGTGTGTGTGTGTGTGTGTGTGTGTGTATAGTTTTATCAAACATAGTTACCTTTTATACTTATAAACAATGAATCACAAATACTTCTTGGCATGGAATTCTCTATATCCTGAGAATAATACTTGATGGGGTATTGTGTTTGATTGGGGGAATCTACCCCGGGCCAGAATTAGAATTTACGTCTTTGGTTTATGGAAAACTAGACAGTTGAGTTATCCATTCGGTTATCAATGGAAATGTAAGTTGATTTTGATTCTGCTATATCTATCCTTACCAAATTAGATTTCTTACATAAAATCGAAAAACCAATCTATACTTTGGTAACCCATCCCTAAGTTTGAACACACATATTTGTAATACCTTTATCTTTAACATGCAAGGCTTTCATATTTCAAAATATCAAGACCTAAATGATTGCTGATATCGAATTTATACTGCCTTGGAAATAATACACAAATAGGAAATATGTATGATAGGGCTGTGATAGCCTACTGAATACGTCCTTGCCTAGCAATCTGTTGGATTGGGGCTCGAGATCCCCTCAAGCTCGATAGTTTCTAGTAATGTTTGCAGCGTCGCTATCCTTGTGAGATAAGGATGGCGGATTTGGGAGAGCAATGGCCTACCTGCTGAGTCATCTGCAGCCATTGCCTGGTGCCTCCTGGTCCTTCCTTGGGTGGAGATAAGGCTTGGGTGCTGATCATATATATAGACTATATGGTCAGTCTTTAGGGCATTGTGATTGTTCCTTGCCTCTGCCATTTATGAGCGACCTTTAAACCTTTTAAGCGCATATACCCTGACCAGAAATGGAACCCACACTGTATAAAAAAAAACCGTAATTTTAATCGGAAATTTTGAGCAAGAAATATACTGTTCTAAGCCGTATTTCAGTAAAATATAGGCGACTGTAATTTTACCATACTTTGTTATTATAATTCACGGGTTGGTGAACGTAATATCACTCCTTTACATCAGTATATCCGTTTTTAAAAAGGTAAATGCTTGGCAACATTTATTGCAGGATTTTCACCGTTTTTTATGGGAAATTTTTAACAGTGAATGCATTTGGTACGCATATGAGTATATCATTCCTGAATTCAAGCTGAATTCGATATTATGGAATATATGAGGCTTGATATTTGAAGGTATTAAATCCGTACTGTAGTGCAAAAATGATCATGAATAGCCAAGAGCCACAAAGGTAGTAATCGGTTATTTCGATTCCAAGTACAAAAACCTGAATTCCTAGGGAACACGTAAAATTGATTAGAAAACATCTTACATCTCTCTTGATAACGGAAAAGCTAAGTCGACTGCCTATTTCTTCATCATGATTTAGAGACAAGTTCGAATTATAATCAGGGTAGATTCTCGTATCATATATAATTCCCCTACGGGAATTATTCTTTATGTATTGTAAATTCGATATCAAGAAATATTTGTGGTTTAATCTTAGAATGCATGCATGCATATATACTACATATATATATATATATATATATATATATATATATATATATATATATATATATATATATATATATATATACACACATTTATATATATACATATATATACACACACATACTATATTTATACATACATACATACATACATACATCCATTTCTATATCTATATCTATATATAGGTTTCTGTATCGATGTAATAAGCCAGCCTGTTCAAAAAAAATATTCAATCGCTTTAAAAATATCTGTAAAAATACATAAATACAATTAACATATGGTAGAGGTTGCTACAAGTTTTTACAAAAGTAACTTTACTTAACAGTAAAAAAGTGTTGCATTTTACATTAACTTAGCGGACATTTAACGACCCAACAATAGCTTTGTTTCTTTAATCTGCCATTTTTTAAAAATTATATTTGTCTTTTCTAATCATTTCAGATTCATCAAGTCTTATCATAAACTAAACTAGCTCTATCAGGGACTGCAGCTCATGCACGAATACCATTGGATAAGAAATTGTACTTAAAACACCGAGAGTTACCATTTTATTATGCAGATAGCGAAATTGTAATACCAGTCATGATGACCTAACAAAATGCTGAAATCTTGACCGCTTTAAGGTGAGATAATTCCAGTGTATAATCTACGAGGGAAATTAATAGAATATTTGCTGATTCATTTATTTCAACAATTATTATCTGGGTAGAATTCAAAATTGTAAATTAATCTCCAATCCCAACGATGAGGCTGCATTCAGTGCAAGATTTTTAGTTTCTATATACACGCCCAGATATACAGTATATATATATATATATATATATATATATATATATATATATATATATATATATATATATATATATATAAAGAAATATATATATATGTATATATGCATATATATGTATACATATACATATACATAAATATATATGTATATCTATATATATGTATAAATATGTATATATATATATATATATATATATATATATATATATATATATATATATATATATATATATATATATATTGTATATATATAAATATACTATACACTGTTCATATGTATACATATATAATGTACATACCTGTGTATATACATACACACATATGTATACAAATATATGTGCGTGCATGTGCGAGCAAGCGCGCTTGCGTGTGTGTATTGTGTTTACACACACCGAAAATCTATAAGATGTTTCAAGTATAAAAAAAAAACCTGTACATACCAAGAGAGAGAACTCGAACGTAATTCCTACTAGCACCAGACAGAGCAACGCCGCCCAACTACATGAAATGTCACGTCATGAAATAACTTCAATTAAAGAAAACACTGAAAGGTCTGACCTTCTCGTTTCCTATACATCAAGTGAAGTCATTTCATTTATGTATAACCTTGCAGGGGATGTCTTAGGTGGGGAATGACATTTGAAAGATAATGGGGAAATGGAAGTTTCTTGGTGTTCTTGGAATGGTGATATTAGAAATGGGATATTACTCTTACTCTGATGTTTTCAATTTTTTTTTTTTTTTTGCTGTTTTGGATGACATGAATAATACAATTGTCCGTATAATGATAATGACAATGATGGTTGAAGAAGATGTGCATGATACGAATATGCGCATAATGATATAATACAATTATGTATATACTTATAATGACAATAATGATAATGATGATGATGATGCGCATAGAAATATAAAAAGTAATATAAACTTAATATGAAGAATAACTTAAATATCCCTATAGTAATATGAATAATGCAGATACATTGTATGTATGACCATACGGATAACACGAATATTCACATTTAGGCCTACACAAAAATAATTAGACTATGATAAAAGAAGTTATACGTTTGAGAGTCTCTGTGAAGATTTTATCATTCGAAAATATCCATTCAAAGATATAGCCTATATGATACCAGTTTAATTCTATTGAGTGAATGTGTGTTACATTATACAGTGAGAATATTTCTCAATTGGAATAAAAGATAGTGATCAATAGTTTAAATACGACAAAAACGATCTGCTCACGATTTGTTATCCTTATAATTTACACCTTTGCACGAATTCAAATTATTGAGATATGCGTTGCAAAGGATTGTTGTAGTAAATCGGAAACGTCCCTGCTTCGCGATCTGCCGGACTGGGGTTAGAGCCCCGATCAAGCTCGATATGTTTCTTGTGTCTGCAACCTCACCATCTATGTGAGCTAAGGATTGTGGGTGGTTGGGGTAGCCTATAGGTCTAACTGCTGAGTAATCAGCATCCATTACCTGGCTCTCTGTGGTCCTAACTTGGCTGGAAAGCAGGCTTGTCCATCTAGGGCATTGCCACTGTCTCTTGCCTCTGCCATTCATGAGCGACCTTTAAACCTTTAGTGTAAGTATATCCTATTATATCCTTAATAAAAAATGTAGGGATTTATACTGTGTACTTATTAGATATATTTATAAATTAGCGATGTACTGAGGGAATGATAGGTGAACCACGGTATGGCGGGGGCACATGAAACAAGAATATTCTTGCTTTCTGAAACTGAAACAATGAACTTATACCCTCGTAGGTTGATCATTTTAACATGCTTTATCCGAATACGAAGACAAGGACAAAACTCTACTTGCAATATTCATCCTACAATTGCAAAGACGTAAATAATGAGTTACGAGGAGGAGGTGCTGTACCGATGTTTAGAATCCTAACACTTCGAGAATTTTTTTATCTATTTATTTATTTATTTATTTATTTATTTATTTATTATTTATTTATTTTTTTACGACGACGGGGTTTTAAGAAGCGAAAGTATTAAATCATGTAAAAAAACGAAAACTGATTCTCATACTATAATTGAGCGAGCATTGAAATATAATTAAGCCTTAAATCGTATTTTCT
>NC_090730.1:150064215-150074215 GCF_036898095.1 Palaemon carinicauda | reverse complement strand
TATATAATATATATATATATATATATATATATATATATATATATATATATATATATATATATATATATATATATATATATATATATATATATATATATATATATATATAAAACCTGCAAATTGTCACAGAGCAGCTTGAAAATAAATACCGAATAAGCGTTTTATCAAAAAGGAAATCAATGCACCTGACTCAAAGTAGTTGATCTAAATATAACTTGCATACATCTATACATACTAACATATGCGTAGGCACATAAAAAACATGAATACTGACATAGTTTCCTTACCTTTTCTGATAAGAAGTATTGTATATTCTGGATCAGTCAATATTCTTTTCACTTGTAATCTGATTCTACTTCCATAAGCACCTGCTTCTTCTGATTTGCCTTCCTGTAAGAAAAAACAAAGAAGGGTTAATAACAGGAGACTATCTTTATAGACGGGTGGTTAGTGGGAGGTTCGAAACACGCGATCTGTAGCGTTATCAATCTGCCGTATTATCAAGGGTGTGGCGTGAGAGAGATCACTCTTGGGGCCACTTGGAGGGTCACACGCACACAACTTCTGTAGGGATGCCACGTGGAGAGAGAGAGAGAGAGGAGAGAGAGAGAGAGAGAGAGAGAGAGAGAGAGAGAGAGGGGGGGGGGACGGGGAATCAGATGGGGGAAGATTGCTTTATAAAACAAGTGTGGGAATAAAGAGAGAGAGAGAGAGAGAGAGAGAGAGAGAGAGAGAGAGAGAGAGAGAGAGGAGGAGAGAGAGAGAGAGAGAGAGAGAGAGAGAGAGAGAGAGGGACGGGGAATCAGATTGGGGAAGATTGCTTTATAAAACAAGTTTGGGAATAAAGAGAGAGAGAGAGAGAGAGAGAGGAGAGAGGAGGAGAGAGAGAGAGAGAGAGAGAGAGAGAGAGAGAGAGGGGGGGGGGGGACTCGGGGGAAGATTGCTTTATAAAACAAGTGTGGGAATAAAGAGAGAGAGAGAGAGAGAGAGAGAGGAGAGAGAGAGAGAGAGATGAGAGAGAGAGAGAGAGAGGGGGGGGGGATGGGGGAGTGGGGAGGAGGGACTCAGGGGAAGATTGCTTTATAGAACAAGTGTGGGAAATAAAGAGAGAGAGAGAGAGAGAGAGAGAGGAGAGAGAGAGAGAGAGAGAGAGAGAGGAGAGAGAGAGATTTTCATTGTTTACTTCAGACGTAATGGTCCATATATATATACATGCAAAGTATTTGCATTTAAATGAGAGTATACGATTATAGAATGAAGGAATAATCTAATTTACCTGCTAATACTAGAAAATATATCAATCAGTAGACATGACTACTGCACTTATTGGTGAATTGCCCATTTTCATATACAGTTTACAAATTATTATACCATAGTTTCCAAAAATTTGAAAAATTTGAGAGGCCTTGTTTGGGTGTTTCGAGTTACTGAATGCTGAAATATTATAATCTGATTAAATAAATTGCATATGCTTTACGGCAAGATCGTGGTAACAAACCAGAGTTGTCTATTTCAACGATATTCTCCTATTTCAGAAATGTTAAAACATATCTGATTAAATGTGTTCCTGTCATTACCGAGCCTAAAATCATATTTTTAATTAATAAAGTATTAGTTAGTTAGAATAATGACATGTGTTTACCGTAAATTTCCTTATTTCAAATGTATTCTTGGCTAAAAGTAAATCTTCACCATTTCTGATAACCACTTTCCAGTCATTTCCAATTCCATGTTCCCGTCCAGGTCATTACATCGCTCCTGATAGCGAGCGCCTTCACCCAGCGCGAAGGTGTCAGCCTCGCCCAGCAAAGAGTGCAGTCATCCAACGGTCAGGCTTCGTTTTCTCAAGTATTTGATCTGCCTGACCGACCGGTGGTTCTTCAGGATCAACCCGTTTTTGTCCAAGATGCCTTCGATAACCAGGGGAACCTTCTCGTGTCTCAGAGACCACTGACATTCCGGGAGCAACAAGAAAGGCGTCGTCTGGAACAGGAAGCCCTCCGGCAAGAAGAACGTTTCCGCCAACAGCAACTAGCACTTGAGCGCGCAGAAGCGCGTCGCCGAGCCCAGGAACAGAACACACTGAGGTTGCAAAATCAACAGCCGAATATCATAGGAAATCGCCCACTGCAACCCCCAATCTTAACTCAGGGGGGTATCGAGCCGCTTGCTCAAACTGTCGACGATCAGCGTGATGGACCGTTCCAAGATGGGACCTATTACTTCAGGTAATAATTCTATGATTTTTGAATGTCTTATAATTTCATGAGGTGGTATAAATTTCATGTACTACTTCTTTCAGACGGTCGCTTGAATGATCTATTGTATTTTAGAAGCAGGAGTCATTGATTAAAACGTTTATTTAATCGTTATAAGATAAGCAGTTTTGCTAAAAACCAGTCCAAAGTGTTCAGGCAATTTCACCTTCCATACTTTCTCTTACTGTCATTCATTTATATAAGAATATGAGAAAGATAACTACGTAACGGTCTTCAATATATAGTTATAACATTATTAAACAACACTTCAGTACATAATAAAATAAATGGAAGATAATGACGATGATAAGAAAAAAAAATTCCTTCTTGAATTTGAGGAATAAAAAGAAGTATGTTCTCAGGAAAGCATACATGCCACTTAGCTTTAATGATAAAACAATGAATAGTCTTTATCAAGCATTATCGTGAGAATGCAGGGGGCACAAAGCTTTAAGAATTAGTAGTTTCAAGAAATCTCAAAAGTCGTCTTCACTTTTTCGAAAGCAGCCAAGGTTTCTAAGAGAATGTAATCATCCTTATGCTCTGAATCACAAATTGAAATTTTTGGTTGAAGCCCTTGTGACCTTTCAAAAAAAAAAAAAAAAAAAATCTGTATAATTCCATGAATTGTGGATTTACAACGACACAGAGAAACCATTTTAGTAGTTGAATTGTTATTACACTCGAATTTATTTTATTCCTGCTTGATTACATAACATGAATATTTCTCATTTGTTCACTATATTTTCACTTATTTGATTAACTGATCTATTGACCATCATTATGGCTATTTTAATCTGAAGCAGTATCGAATTATCTACCAAAGTTTTTTCTTTTATTTATAGAGTTAACGGTGGTTAAACTTTACAATAAGTCCATAATATCTACATTTCGATCCTAAACTTTATTGTGCAAAATCTCATAACTTACAAATGCAAACATTACAAATACAAAAGTTACATATTAAAGTAATTATCTTAAAAACATGTTTTACATTTGATTCCATATGATTTTATCCGTATATATCTATTACTAAAGACTCGACTCTTTATAAATTTAAATCATTTTCCGAAGTAAAGTATTTGCACTTGTTCATTTATTCATCTGTTGGCATCTCAATTCTTACAGGTTTGCAACAAGCAACGGAATCCAAAGGGAAGAAGGTTCAAGACTGACTAGCCCCTTTACTCATGAAGTAACTGGATCTTATTCGTGAGTAAAATTAGTATTGTTATAAAAACTAACAAATTTGTGGTTCAGTTACTCTTGCAGGGTTTGCTACGTTTCGGCGTAGCCCATTTGGCGTCGCCGTTTCGGCGTAGCCGATTCTCCATCAGAAAACTAGCAGCACTATTCGGCGTAGCCGTTTCGGCGTCAGACTGTTTCGGCGTCTTTGATTTTGAAATCAAGGAATAATTAAAATAAAAATCTTTAATTGGAAATATCTCCTTCCATGTCGTGAAATAGGGCTTAGACAACTGAAACTAGTAAATCTAAACAAAAGAAGGAAATAACAAAAAAAAAAAAAAAAAAAAAAATCTTAAATTGGTTAAAGTGGGTGAGAACTAATTACACTTTAACATCGAAGTAGTTATTTTATGTGAACAGAAGAAGGAAACGTAAACAAATTCAATTTCTTAGAATGGTTAAAGTGAGTGAGAGCTAGTTATACTTCAACAAAGAAGTTATTTATGAATAACATCGAAGTAGTTATTTTATGTGAACAGAAGAAGGAAACGTAAACAAATTCAATTTCTTAGAATGGTTAAAGTGAGTGAGAGCTAGTTATACTTCAACAAAGAAGTTATTTATGAATAACATCGAAGTAGTTATTTTATGTGAACAGAAGAAGGAAACGTAAACAAATTCAATTTCTTAGAATGGTTAAAGTGAGTGAGAGCTAGTTATACTTCAACAAAGAAGTTATTTATGAATAACATCGAAGTAGTTATTTTATGTGAACAGAAGAAGGAAACGTAAACAAATTCAATTTCTTAGAATGGTTAAAGTGAGTGAGAGCTAGTTATACTTCAACAAAGAAGTTATTTATGAATAACATCGAAGTAGTTATTTTATGTGAACAGAAGAAGGAAACGTAAACAAATTCAATTTCTTAGAATGGTTAAAGTGAGTGAGAGCTAGTTATACTTCAACAAAGAAGTTATTTATGAATAACATCGAAGTAGTTATTTTATGTGAACAGAAGAAGGAAACGTAAACAAATTCAATTTCTTAGAATGGTTAAAGTGAGTGAGAGCTAGTTATACTTCAACAAAGAAGTTATTTATGAATACCATCGAAGTAGTTATTTTATGTGAACAGAAGAAGGAAACGTAAACAAATTCAATTTCTTAGAATGGTTAAAGTGAGTGAGAGCTAGTTATACTTCAACAAAGAAGTTATTTATGAATAACATCGAAGTAGTTATTTTATGTGAACAGAAGAAGGAAACGTAAACAAATTCAATATCTTAGAATGGTTAAAGTGAGTGAGAGCTAGTTATACTTTAACAAAGAAGTTATTTATGATTAGCGATATATATATATATATATATATATATATATATATATATATATATATATATATATATATATATATGTATATATTCTTTTTTTTTTTTACAAAGTAATAGTTGACGGCCAACAGTCTCTCCGCCGAAAAATTCTAATGCCGAATCGGCTACGCCTAATTGGCCACGCCGAAACGGCGACGCCAAATGGGCTACGCCGAAACGTCTCATTCCCACTCTTGCATTGGGTGTGTTAGTCGACAAGTTCTCTTGTAGTTATTATTTTCAAATCGAATAGTTATCTTAATAGACTTTTATTGAATTTGATCAAAGTATTTGTTCGTAACAGAAATTAAAAATAGTACAAGAAGACGCCGAAGAAACAAGTACAGCAGCTAAGTAAGATGTATGCATGTATGTATGTGTGTGTATATTTACCTTAACATGGTGAGAGTATTTGTGTATCACCATGATTACAAAAGCTGTACAAGTCGGGACCACCCATACTATGTTGGTTTGCTGTGAGTGATCAGACGAAAATCTCCCATCATCACCAATCCGCAGTGGCCAGCATAGTGATGAAAACTGGCCAAATCCCAGACATGAATAAGGACATGTCGGAGGCCTTTGTCCTGCGGTGGACTAGACGCAGCTGAATTTGTTATAGTTGTATAATATATATATGTATATATATAAATATATATACATATGTATATACATATATATACATATACATATATACATATATCTATATATATATATATATATATATATATATATATGTGTGTGTATATATCTATATATATATATATATATATATATATATATATATATATATATATATAGATATATATACATTCATACATACACACGCACATACACACATAAATATATATATATATATATATATATATATATATATATATATATATATGTGTGTGTGTGTGTGTGTGTGTGTGTGTGTGTGGGTATTCCAAGGACGCATGTATACCTCACAAAGGAGATTTAATTTTTGTGTTTTCCCCAATACCCAAACAGGTACATCGCTCCCGATGGAACCCTTGTTGCCATGGAATACATCGCTGACGAGAATGGATATCGTGCCTATCCCGTTCGAAACAACGTGTAAGTATTTACTCAATCTCTTAAAGGGTACCAAACTGGTAATTTCTCCCAGAAATTCTGTGCTTAGCACCACGAAGGTGAGAGAAAATCGCTACCCATTTCCAAGTCCACTTTATCACTGTCGTCCCATTCCTGCACCTCAATTGCCAAAAACTTCTTAACCTCATCAAAAAGTTCACTGCCATCGAATGTAACATCAGGTTTTATTTCTTGAATAAATTCAATATGTCTTGAGCTTCAGACCAGGATACTGCACCAGCAGTTCGTCTAGAAACTAAGCAATAATGGACAAGCCTCACTCCTTGTTCTTATTAGGTTTCAAAGGGTCAATAGTATATAGTTGTAGGTTTGATTTTGTCAATGTAATTTTGGTCCTATGGCACGGCCTGGCAAACTATTCAGTGTCAATATGTAACTTGCAAAACCGCTAGTTACCATTTATAGTGAAAGTTATAAAAATATTGGATTGTAAGTTTGAAAAAGGGACAGGAAACAAAGGTATATGAGAAGACTAAAATGTGGGAACAGATAGGGCCCGCAGAGTGCAAAAAAGATGCAGATTTTAAACATGTAATTAAACATTTACTTTGAATGGCATTTAACCGAAAAATACAATAAAGGATCGTAGTTATGGTTCAAATCATTAATATTGTATTCAACTTATGTAAATTACACATCGTAAGATATCTGGAAATAATAATAATAAAAACGGAAAAGCCGGAAGACTAAAGCGCATCGCGTGAAATACGACGACGATCTGTTTTAAAGAGTCAGCACAACAAAGAAGAAAAATCAATTAAGTATCGATGGGTCCAGGAAAACTAAGAAATGATTAAGTAATATCCCAATTAGGAGTTGAAAGACCGCTCATGAATGTCAGAGGCCAGGGACAGTGATAGTGTCCTATCAAGCAGGACAGTGCTCTAGAGACTGACCATGTATACATATGATCAGCGCCCAAGTCCCCTCTCCACCCAAACTAGGACCAAGGAGGGCTATACAATGGCTGCTGATGACTCCACAGACTTCTTTTAATATTCACTCAATTCACTTAATTAGTTATACTTTCTAAACCTTACTTGTCTTCTCATTCACAACAATATTTTGGACGGAAAACACAGAGATATAAATTCATCGAGTATGGTTGTTTAATGTTACATCCTCTCTCTCTCTCTCTCTCTCTCTCTCTCTCTCTCTCTCTCTCTCTCTCTCTCTCTCTCTCTCTCTCATCTATAATTTTTTGGATATTTTATCAACCTTTGACATAAGAAAATCTTGATTGCAGCCAATTACAGACCCAGCTATTTCAAATTCGACTGAATATTTTTGCGAGCAGTTTTGATATAAATATAATTAAAGCTTTTCTCTTCTCTCATATTCATCAACTTGCTTATATTTATTTTAACTTTTTTTTTTCAGTGTGAATCCTGTTAATCCCCCTGAGCCTATTCCAGTCGCCCCACCCCTCCGACCAATATTGAGCACACCCGCTCCCGATATCATTGGGCCAATCCAAACTTTTAATAGGCCTACTGGCGTCATCAGCCCTCGACCACCTCTCATCACTCAGCCACTCCCTGACTTCAGCATTCCAGTGCAGACGGTACGACCACCCATCCAGCCAATTCGGCCTGTCATCCAAAATGTTCCGGTGCCTGTACAGACCGTGCGTCCACCCATTCAGCAAACTTTCCAAACTGTTCGACCAATCACTGCCCGACCCTTCACCCAAACTCTTCGACCAATCACTGCTCGGCCATTCAGCCAAACTGTTCGACCATTCATCCAATCAGTTCAGCGACCGATACAGACCTTCCAGAACATAACGCCAAGGCCCTTCCTCCGACCTCAGGTCACATCTCGACCTCAATTTGTCAGCAACTTCGCCAATCGCCCTTCCTTCGCTACTTTCGGCACCGATAATCAGGGAAGAAGACTCGTCTTCGATTATGATTACAGTGACTTAGACTTCGCTGCGTCCGAGCCTGTTTTGGATCTAGAACCACCTAAGAAATCCGATAGCGAAAGTTCCGACTGAATGGGAATGGACAGCAAATATGGCAACGAAGGTTGATGACAGGATACGAGTATTCCACTATGTTCTACGCTGGTTTGTAAACTAATTTTATATCTAATGCACTTCAACTCAAGAGTGTCTTATATATAATCTCTTTCTATTAATGTGCTTTTATAACATTTAGATTGTGTTTTCGATATTAAAATGCATAAGAATATAAGAGTAAATTTGTATGAATTCATTCCGATATAGACCAATCTTAGTTACAAGGATTATAGTCCGTCCAAATTTCTAAGGCCGCTGTGATGAGGCCGGGTTGAAAATACTGGGCTAGGTCCCTTAAATGTTTCCCACAAAGAAAATCCTTCTTGGTTAGATTTGCTCAAGTCCTTGCAATGGTGGGATAAGGTTTGTTTTACTTATTTCTTTAATTTCATTCCCGTTTCTATTTACTCATTCCTATACATGTATCATTTACTTATATATTTTTATCAATCTGAAATAATTGATAAAGTAAATACTGCAGTATACGATACTGGCATTGTATGTAGTTTCTTTTAATGCTCTTATCTTTGGAAAAAGAACAAAAATAGTTATTTATATATTTTTCACCATTACATGGATCGTTAACATTTCCTTTATAAAGTATAAAGACAAAACATTCTCCATCAAGAACTATAGACCTTTCACTGTTGCCTAGCAAAAACTTATTTTTCTGATGACCTATCGAAGAGATTCTCCACTTCCGATAAAATCAAGATTTCCTTTCATTGCTACCAACACTTTATCGAGAGTAGGAATTTCATTCCGATCGTAGAATCCAAATATTGTTCTTCGCAACATTTTTTCATCAAAATCATCAAAGTCAATAACTGGTCTCACTTTCTATCTTTTCTTTTTTTGAACACTGGATATTTCAATAGATTTTCCGTCTCTCTTGCATCCTTGTTTAGTCTGCCAAAAGTCATTACGGAAAATATTGTTGCTTCACTTGCTATTTGAATAGCTTTCGAAACGTCAGTTACAGGACCTACTCGTTGTTTTTCTAAAATTAAATATCTCAGAACATTATAGATTATTTCCTTGGCCTCGGGTGGTAGGTGAAGGCGTTTGCGGCAAAATATATTTAACCAGTGTAAGCGACCTGTTAAGAATGACGGTTAAACATTCAGATAGATATGCACACACGCACGCGCACAGTCAACCCAGTAAGAGTCACCTGTGTTGTCCAGTGTTATCGCAGTAGGTGATCAAGAGTGATTAGCCTTTAATGGCATTGACCACGAACCCTTACAACCAGATTTAGCAGCACCAGGCAAAAATCTGCCACATCTACATTTTTGGTAATAAAACTCGGGTTTTAACTAATAATACAGTAGATAAAATAAGATATATTCAAAATATCTGTTGAAAGCTAAACACTATTTTTCAAGTAATTAAACCTAATTCTATAGATTCCTTGGAGCAAGTATGATTACCATAACCTAAGATTAGCAGCGTATGATATCTATACCGTTGATTCAACCTCGAAGGGAGGACCTTTCGGACAAATTAAATAAAAAAACACCATATTATTATTATTATTATTATTATTATTATTATTATTATTATTATTATTATTATTACAAGCTACGATACAACCCTAATTGGAAAAGCAGGATGCTGCAAGCCCAAAGACTCCAACAGCAAAAATAGCCTAGCAAAGAAATGAATCAGATATAATAGTGTTCCAGAGTGTATCCTCAAGGAAAAGAACTCTAACCCAAGACAGTGGAGGACCATGGCACAGAGGCTAGGGCACTACCGAAGATTAGAGAACAGTGGTTTAATTTTGGAGTGTCCTCCCAGAAGTGCTGTTTACCGTAGCTAAAGTCTCTCCTACCCTTGCCAAGAGGAAAGTAGCCACTGAACAATTCTAGTGCTGTAATTAACCCTTTGATTGAAGGAATTTTCTGTTTTCTTATTGTTGTCAGGTGTATGAGGAAAGCAGCATGTGTGAAAAATAGACCATACTGTTCAGTGTATATGGGGGCAAAGGAAAAATTAGCCGTAACCAGAAATGAATCTTATCAATTAAAGGACCCAATAACT
>NC_090730.1:150049215-150051715 GCF_036898095.1 Palaemon carinicauda | reverse complement strand
TTTATAAGGCTCCTAGAAATAGAGGTGAAAAAGCTCCTAATGCTATATATAAGGCTCCCAAAAAATAATGTCAAAGAGCCTTTAATGCTATTAATAAGGCACCTAAAATAGAAGTCAAACAGCCTTTAATGCTATAAATAAGGCTCCTAAAAAAGAGAGGTCAAAGAGCCTTTAATGTTATAAATAAGGCACCTAAAATAGATGTCAAAGAGTCTTAAATGCTAGAAGTAATGCACTTGAAAATCGAGGTCAAAAATCCCCTAATGCTATAAATAAGGCACCTAAAAAGGGAGGTCAAAGAGCATCTAATACTAGAAGTAAAGCACCTCAAAATCGAGGTCAAAGAGCCCTTAACGCTATATATGAAGCTCCTAAAAATAGAGGTTAAAAAGCCCCTAATGCTATAAATAAGGCACCTAAAATTAGAGGCCAAAGAGCCTCTAATGGTAGAAGTAATGCACCTTAAAATCGAGGTAAAAAAGCCCCTAATGCTATAAATAAGGCACCTAAAAAGAGAGTTCAAAGAGCCTCTAATGCTACAAGTAATGCACCTCAAAATCGAGGTCAAAAAGCCCCTAATGCTATATATAAGGTTCCTAAAAGTAGGGGTAAAAAAGCTCCTAATGCTATAAATAAGACACCCAAAGGGAGGTCAAAAAGCCTCTAATAATAGAAGTAATGCACCTCCAAATCGAGGTTAAAAAAGAACCTAATGCTATAAATAAGGCACCTAAAAATATAGGTCAAAGAGCCTCTAATACTAGAAGTAATGCACCTCAAAAATCGAGGTCAAAAAGCTTCTAATGCTATAAATAAGGCACCTAAAAATAGGGGTCAAAGAGCCTCTAATACTAGAAGTAATGGACCTCAAAATCGAGGTCAAAAAGCCCATAATGCTATCTATAAGGCTCTTATAAATAGAGGTAAAAAAGCCCCTAATACTATCAATAAGGCACCTAAAAATAGAGGTTAAAGAGCCTCTAATGCTAGATGTCATGCACCTCAAAATCGAGGTAAAAAAAACCCCTAATGGTAGGGATAAGACACCTCAAAATAGAGGTAAAAAGTCAGCTAATGCTAGAGATAAGACAACTCAAAGTAGGGGTAAAAAGTCAGCTAATGCTAGAGATAAGGCACCTCAAAAGAGAGGTAAAAAAAAACCTAATGCTAAAGATAAGGTACCTCAAAATTGAGGTAAAAAAACATCTAATACTAGAGATAAGGCACCTTGCAATACAGGTCAAAAATCCTCTAGCATAGAGACAAAATAGAGGTAAAAACCTCCTGGTGCTAGAAATAAGACACCTCAAAATAGAGGTAAAAAAAGCCCCTAATGCTAGAGACAAAGCACCTAAAAATAGAGGTAAAAAAGCTCCTAACGTTAGAGATAAGGCATTTCAAAATACAGGTCAAAATGCCCCTAATGCTACAGATACGGCACCTCAAAATAATGTCAAAAAGCCTCTAATGCTAGAGGCTAGAGATAAGGCACCTCAAAATCAGAGGTCAAAAAGCCCCTAATGCGAGAGATAAGGCACCTAAAAATAGAGGTCATAAAACCCCTAAAGCTAAAGTTAAGGCATCTAAAAACAGAGGTAAAAAAGATCCTAATGCTAGAGATAGGGCCCTTCAAAATATAGGTAAAAATATTCCTTAATGCTAGAGGTAAGTCACCTGGCACCTCAAATTCAGATGTCAAAAAGCACATAATGCTAGATATAAGGCACCTTAAAATAGAGGTCATAAAGTCCCTAACGCTAGAGATAAGGCACCTCAAAACAGAGGTCAAAAAGCCCCTAATACTAGAGATACGGCACCTAAAAATAGATGTAAAAAAGCCCATATATATACATATATATATATATATATATATATATATATATTATATATATATATATAATATAATATAATATAATATATATATATATATATATAATATAATATAATATATATATATATATATATATATATATATATATATATATATATATGTATATATATACATATATAATTACCTATATCCAACATTTTATATTATTTGGATGTTCCCAAGGATCACACAAGACCGCTAACTACTTTGCAAGTTGGTGTTGGAATTGTATTTCTTTCGGGTGAAGATCCCATGTTCCAAAGATGTTCAATGACCATCTAAAAACAATGTTAGAACGATATATGCCCGTTTTCATTGAGAGTTGGAATCATTGATATTAAATGTTATCAATAGGGGTATTACTATCACCATCATCACTTCATAAATGTTAAAAAGCAAACCTCGTCAAGCCATTCATTAAGATCACCCAATTGACACCTCTCCACCATCATCTTTAACCCTCACCTGGCTATATCCTTCTACCCACATCCCCAATGTTTGAGGTTTAAAGGTCTCACAGTTATGATAAGATCCTTCTGGTGGAAGTTTTTTAGTAAATGAAAAAAAAAATACTAAAATGACAATATTTCATACAGTTTACTTTCCAGGTGTTTAAAATCATATCAAAAC
>NC_090730.1:150034215-150039215 GCF_036898095.1 Palaemon carinicauda | reverse complement strand
CAATAACATTAAAATAGTTCTTTCATAAAATAGACGATAAAAAGACACTCATGTCAACCTGTTTAACATAAAATATTCGCTGCAAGTTTAAACTTTTGAAGTTCTACTGATTCAACTACCCGATTAGGAAGATCATTCCACAACTTAGTCACAACTGGAATAAAACTTTTAGAATACTATGTAGTATTGAGCCTCATATTGCATAACATAATTTAAAAATGAGGTCGCAACCAAGAAAAGGTTAAAGGAAAAGTATTCACATAAAAGTAAACAGGTGGCAATGACAAAAAGTGCTTGCATAAATTAACAACTGCTTTTTTTCAATAACCTGTGTCAATGCTATGATAATCGGAAATGCATAGACGTTTAAAATTGGAAAGTGAATAGCGCATACGCCAATTGCACCTGCATCCTTCACTCCACCAAAAAAAAAAAAAAAAAAAAAAAAAATTAGTACATAAATAGTAATATGCAATTAAGTAAGGTTGAAATTCCTCCAATGTTGGAAAATAATCGTATTATCAGAATCGTGAGTTTTAGATTAAAATTCTGTTTATGTTTTATTGATAAAAAACGAGGATGAAAGAGGGAAAGTTAACCGCGAGATCTAATCACCCAAAAAATAAAATGTTCGATGCAATTGGTGATCCGGTATCAGGTATGTTACCACACATTACAATCAGTATCAAGAAATTATTGGAACGTTGACATTTTCAATTAAAGTTATCTTTATAAATGATGGCCTTCTACTTTTACACTTTTACACCATCTGTTCGCTGTGCTGGTCCGTAGTTCTGTAAAGTGTGAATATATATATATATATATATATATATATATATATATATATATATATATATATATATATATATATATATATATATATATATATGTACAGTACATACATACATACATACATACATACACACACGCACATATACATACATACATATATATATATATATATATATATATATATATATATATACCTTTCATCAATTATTAAGTATTGATTCTTTGGTTCCTAGTAAGTTATTCTTTATCGGACATGAGGTTGCTTCACCCGTGAATTTGTGAATTCTCTCAGCAATTCAATTACCTGGTACCTTCTTTATGTTTATGTTGACGAAGGAACTGGTCTAATTTCTACAGCCTCTTGTTGTGTGTGTGTGTATGTATATACATACATACATACATACATACATATATATATATATATACAGTATATACTATCTATATATATATATATATATATATATATATATATATATATATATATATATATATATATACAGTATATATATAAATATATATATATATATATATATATATATATATATATATATATATGTTTATATATATACACACACACACCTTTATTTTCTCTCAGCTGACACTGATCACCTTTCATATATTGTGTGTGAGAGAGAGAGAGAGAGAGAGAGAGAGAGAGAGAGAGAGAGAGAGAGAGAGAGAGAGAGAGAGAGAGAGAGAGAGAGAATTGTTGGAAACTTTTACTTCAAAATTTCAATTGTTTCTGATTATTAGTCACAATCTGCCTAAAGTCCCTGTTAACTTGCCCTAATTCTATAGAAGTTGCGTAACTGTTCTGGGTAAAATCGTTGCACGGAGACGAAATAATTGAAAGTACTTCTAGCTACTTATTAGATGTCATAAAAAGATTCACAGCTCAAAGGGTATGAATGAGGAACTGAAACCTCTTTTTAAATCAATTGTAACAACTTCAGTTAATTAACGATTCATTTTCTCGAAGTTTGTACCGGGGATAAAATGTACAATATCTAGCCTTTTAACTGTATATGCATAAGTCAATCTATTTTCCAATTGCCAAGTTTTAATTTTATTTGTCAACATGTTTACTTTCTCTCTCTCTCTCTCTCTCTCTCTCTCTCTCTCTCTCTCTCTCTCTCTCTCTCTCTCTCTCTCTCTCTCTCTCTCTCTCTCTCTCTCTCATTTTTTCGTCTGGATCATATTATCTGAGTAAACCCTAGGAAAAGATTCCTGACATTAGTAACTTGCATGACGTATCTCTCTCTCTCTCTCTCTCTCTCTCTCTCTCTCTCTCTCTCTCTCTCTCTCTCTCTCACATAATATATGAAAGGCACTAGAAGAGTTGGCAGACCCAGGCCTAAATGGCTGAAGACTTTGAAGCGTGAAGTAGGAGGTGATGAATGAAGAAGCATTGATTTAAAAACTAAAGATAAAGACAACTGGCGAAAACTAACCGAGGCCCTATGTGTCAGTAGGCGTAAAAGGACAGGGAAAGGAATTTAATAAACAGAATGATAAATTCAAAGAAAATACAGTAACCGATCGATTCAATGAGGCAGTTTATTCAGGAAAACAAGAAAACAACATAAACAGATTACCAGAAAAATTATACTTTAAAATGTATCATAAACCACTTCTCAAATACAGTAATGAATAATGTATGAAAAAATATCTGTATTCATAAATAATTAGATATTTACAATGTATTCTTGTTACATTTTTCGCAAAAATAGGGAATAATGATCTATGAATAATATTTGAATTTAATAGCTTCAACTGCTTCTGGTCAAATCTTACTTTTCCAAAAAAATTTTAACTTGTGCATCATCATCTCCTACGCCTAAAGTAAAGAGCCTCGGTTAGATTTCGCCAGCCGTCTCTATTTTGAGCTTTTAATTCAATATTTCTCCATCCATTATCTCCTCCTTCACGTTTCATAGTCCTCAGCCTGGGTCTTTTAACTGTTCTAGTGCATTGTGGAGCCCAGTTGAAAGTGTGGTGAAATAATCTTTCTTGGGGAGTGCGAATAACATGCTCAAACCATCTCCATCTACCCCTCACCATGATCTTGTCCACACATGGCACTCGAGTAATCTCACTTATAGTTTTATTTCTAATCCTGTCCTGCTATTTAACTCTACATGTTCTTCTGAGGGATTTGTTCTCATATCTACAAAATCTGTTGGATATTGTTTCATTGTCATACAGAAACACCGATCTCACTAAACTGATTATAGCCTGATTTTTATATGTAATTTCAGGTGATTTGATTGCCAAATTTGACTTAACTTAGCCATTGTCTTTTGATAGCATTTGTGGACTATGAAAAAGCCTTTGATGGTGTGCACCGGCTAATCTAGTTCCTCTTAAATGTGTAAATTTGATGAAGTCTGTTCATGAGCATAGCAAGTGCAAAGTTAATGTTAGTGGAGTCCTATCAGATGAATTTCCAGTGAACAGTGGAGCACTCCAAGGGAATGTGTTGTCACCTATGTTGTTTATCCTCCTCATGGATCGTGTAATGCATAGAACAGTTGGGGATTGTGGAGAAGGATTGGACGGGATTGGTAACAGGAAATTAGCTGACCTAGAGTATGCTCATGACGCTGTTCTTATTAGCAGAACACTGGATGAGATATCAAAGGAAGTTGGGTTCAAAATGAATAGAAAAAAAAAGACAGTGATGAGGAGAATCATTTAACTTGTTATCATATTCTAAATCTCATACCACTGTATCAACTCTTTATTCACATCATTATCTAAGGCTACAAAAGTTACGAAGTAGTTGATGCAAACAATAGCTTATTTGGTATGATTACATTCTTAAAATGCACCCAAACAGGTCTTCCTAATAGGGTTCGACTTTCTCCGTTCCCCATCTAACATTTCAGTTGAGAAATTTCCGTATCGGATCTTACGCAATGTCTTTATGAGGAAATCCTCCGATCCCATAGACTAATTTGGTTTCCCTTTATATTACTATATACAAAAGATTACCTCGGCGACAAAGGTCGCGGTAATCACATAAATGACAATACTCCGAGACGGGAATCATTCCATAGAAACCACCTGTCAGTCACTGAGCTGAATCGTCTTGGGTAAGTCTTGTATTACAAAGATGGAAGGTTTAGCTTTGTCATTTGTTTGGTCATGAAAGTAATACAAAGTTTTTAGGAGCATTCAAAACACTCAAGGTTTCTCCAAGGTTTCTAGCGAAGGGTAAATATTAGAAAGAGGCAGCATCTGGCTCTACTTTTTTTAGTCCTCGTAATTGATTAGGAAATTGACTGGTTAATCAAACAGAGGTTATAAAACTAACGTCTTTTTCACGATGACATATGATAAAGGATATTATTATAATTTTATTAATTGTCTCTCTGGAAAAGATGATGCGGTGGCGAACAGCGCAAGCTTTTATTTCATACACATCTGACAGATTTGTGTGGTAAGTCTCTTAAATCGAGATACCCTTGAGAATAAGAAGTTACAAAATCTTGCTTATGTGTAATATCTAAATCGTCTCATTAACACTAAGATATAACAATAAAAGTTAGATTATATAATTAAGTAATGTTTCTAGATAGAAACTAAATCAAATGAGTGAATTTATAGTGAGGCTTACGAGTGATGGTAAGCGAACAGTTTTATGGTCTTGAGGGCTGGAGGATAATTGTAAAGTTCTAAAAATCGAAATAAATTCTAATTTCTTCCATGGAAAGCGTAAATGTTTTTAAACATTAATATAACTATATTTCATCTATATGGTTAATAAGAGCCAGTAAGCTACCGTGTAGAGTACTTATATGTAAGAAAAAAAATGTATTTTAAATTACATACTATTTTATATTATTCTTGTTGAGAGTGCAAAATGTATCTTAGGATGAAATCTTTATTCACGATGTCCTTATTTTCCTTTCATATGTGTTTAAAATTGATTTTTCAGAGATGACTCATAAATCACTACTGTCATTTTATCTCGTGGTTTCGAATTTTGCTGTTACGAAATTACGGTTAGAAAATCCATAATTTTTCTAAAAAGTATTTCGTTCTGCTTTACCTAATAGATATTATCTTCCGAAAGGCAGTCTGTGGAATCGACTCCAGATCTCGAAAATACTGCAAAATGAAGATGATAATCACCCTGCATCATAAAATAGAAGTAAAACAAATATAAAATGGAAAAAGAAATTTCAACCTTTTGAGATCCTATA
>NC_090730.1:150026715-150029215 GCF_036898095.1 Palaemon carinicauda | reverse complement strand
TGGTTGCTGTTGCTTTTTTTAAACACATTCATATTTTTCTTTATAATTCTTTGACATTAATGATATAAATGTGATGTCCTCAGAAAATCTCAGCTGTCTCACGTTTCATCTTTTTAAGGTATATAGCCCCTGACGGTACTACAGTGGCTATGGAATATATAGCTGACGAAAACGGATACAGAGCTTACCCCGTACGTCCTGGAAGGTTAGTCTAAGCTCTTCTTAAAGTTTGAGGTATGCTGCGATGCAGGCATATTGCCAAAAGGGACAAAGAATTTGATTCAAGTAAAATTCATAATTCCCAAGATTTCCATATGTAGGTCTTCTGATCGTGTTCATAATAGAAACTTTTCCTATTCTATATACCGTGTATATATATATATATATATATATATATATATATATATATATATATATATATATATATATATCTATATACAGTATATATATATGTATATATATATAAATATATAAATATATATTTTATATATATATACACATATATATACATATATATATGTATATATATATATATATATATATATATATATATATATATATATATATATATATATATATATATATATATATTTACATATACATATATATATTTACATATATATACGTATATATATATATATATATATATATATATATATATATATATATATATATATATATATAAGGCTACAAGAAAAAGAAAAAAGGATAAAGAAAATATTTCAACATTTCAGAGATCCTTTAGATGTTTACAAAGAGAAAATTATCTGAGCACATGCTCGAATAAATCTATATACATACACATAGACAAATATACGTGCATACATGCATAAGAGCATTATCAAAAAGACCATTTGTTGTGCAGGTTATTAGGTCACGCGTTCCTCTCGTTGTGAAAAGAACCTGATAGCTGAATAAGATATCTTTTTTTTTCTATTTTTCAGAATAAATCCCGTCAACCCTCCTCAGAGAATCCTTGCTCCTCCACCCATCCGTCAACCTCTGAACCCATCAAGTCCTGGGCAGAACAGACCCCGTCCAACCCTGAACAGACCCGTCAATAATCAACCAGTACAGAACGTCCAGCGACCTGTGCAGAGTACTCAACGACCCATTCAAAGCACACAACGACCCTTCCAGAACACGCCAAGACCCATCCAGAATACTCAACGTCCTATCCAGAACACGCAGCGACCCTTCCAGAACACGCCAAGACCCATCCAGAATACTCAACGTCCTATCCAGAACACGCAGCGACCCTTCCAGAACACGCCAAGACCCATCCAGAATACCCAACGTCCTATACAGAACACGCAGCGACCCTTCCAGAGCAACCAAAGGCCTATCCAGAACGTGCAACGTCCCGTCCAGAATTTTAACCGTCCTATTCAGAATGCCCAGCAGCCTGTCCAGAACTTCAACCGTCCTGTCCAAAACGTTCGCGGGCGAAATGAAATGGCTGGAAACAACGTCATCCAGCCCAACGCACTTCCAAATCAGAATTTCAATAACGTGAATCAGGCTACTGGCTATGATTACACTCCTGCCGCAAATCAACTAAGTTCAGCTGTGGGCATCCCCCAACAAATCTACGAGACTCCTGGATACTAAGACTAATGGCTAACGGTCGAGTTCTAAAACTCAGTGCTGGCACTGGTACTCATGAAATGGCAACGCCTTTCATTTCGTTTTTGGATCGGGATTTAATGTGTCTATAAACTTTCTTTCTTGCTTGGTATAAATAAATTGCTTTACATATGACAAAAATACTTCCGTCCATTAACCTGAAATTCCATTTGGCATGATTGAAAAAAATCTTGTCTTTTTATAATAATAACACAAAATAAGAGTTTATATTTGAGAAATTTTCAGGAATCTATTATATATATATATATATATATATATATATATATATATATATATATATATATGTATATATATATGTATATATATATATATATATATATATATATATATATATATATATATATATATATATATATGAAAAGTAAAATGCCATTTCTCAAAAAAGAAAAGATGGTCCTATCAGTATGAACTTATCCATCAGAAACTTGGAGCGCAATTGCAGCCTTAGAACAAAAGTAAGTGAAAACTCAAACAGCTATGGAAAGAATAAGGATGGGATTAACTCTAAGAGCAAACTAAAGTAGAGGATATTCTAACCCCATGAAATGGACAATCACATGGGCAGGACATACAGTGAGAACGACTGATAACAAATGGACATTAAGAATTACAGAATTAGTCCTTAGAGATTGCAAACGAAGTAGGGGAAGGAAGAGAAGACGATGTATTGACAAACTAGGAAAATTTGCGGGTAAAGACGGGCATAGAAATACCGTAAAGGGACGCAAGTGGAAGGATATATCTAAGACCTTTGTCCTGCTGTGAACTAGTTACGGCTGATGATGATATATGTATGTATGTATGTATGTATATATATATATATATATATATATATATATATATATATATATAT
>NC_090730.1:150011715-150024215 GCF_036898095.1 Palaemon carinicauda | reverse complement strand
TTTCATTCTGAATTTGCAAATAAAAAAGTAAAAGAATATACTCGATCTAGTTTTATTTTGAGATCAATGACGACGCGACGGGTCGGGGAAAAAAGGAGGGAAAATGGGAGACTGTTAGTCTCTCAAGGTCATTAGTTTTGTGTTGTTCATAGTGTCAGTGTCTCAGTGTATCACTCCTCGATTGTTTACAGTTTCCACGTGCTTCTGGTGAGTTAGAAAGGTAATAGCTTCATGGCTTATTAAATTTACATTAGTCACTGTGCTCTGATGTGATTTACCGAGTTTCCGGTACTCTATTCTACTCTACGGTAGGTTGATAGCCAACTATGCAAACGAAATCATTATGCTCCTGATCTTTTCCTTTATTTCCCAACACTGTCAAGCATTGTGCCAATGAACGACCAAGGCTAAATAATCGAGCAAATATCTAAGAACATACCTTAATCAACTAATGATAGTCTTTTGTATGATATATGCTATTAATGTAATGCACCATAGTAGGACTAGCGCATTGAAGACAGGAATAGTTATTTTTTTGGTAAAATTTAGAGGTAAATGACGCTTTTGTATAGCATAGCTATCAAGTTAGTATGCCGACGGGTGATAGTCATACGATATTACCAATTACAGTACTTCGATATAAATAACTCGAATAATGTGAACCCCAGTTTAAGGCATAATTAGGTGTTTTGTATGGTGCATGGCTATTACCGCCTTGAAACACTAATGTCAATCTGTTCCAACTTATAATGTGTACGTTTGTGTAGATTATTATGTGTGTATACCTTTACATGGCTATTGTAAGAATGATAGTGGATAAGTTGTTTAAAGATGAATAATAACCGCTTTCTTCCATACATTTTGAAATGAACCATACGTATAAAAAGTAATGGCAGGCGTAATACAAGTACTCACATTTACCTTAATATATGCTATTTCAATTCGTTGCACTCGGACGTGGTGTTCTTGATTTAGTCTCTGCTGAATGTAATTGCATGTGTGTGGTAGATTGCTATATGTCGTCGGGCATCTCATAAAGGAGAGGAAGGAGTATGCAGGTGGAACAGACGATGTGAGTGGAGCTTGGTTGCGAGTAGATGAGCAACTGGATCGGCGATTCGGCGGGAGTCCAGAGGCGGTGCCCTTCATCTAAACTCATATCTCTGTGGATGAGCTCAGAAGAGGGAGTTGCTATAGGCCTACTCGTATTGTCAAACACTATGAAATAAGTTTTAATAGTGCTAGCTCAGAGTTTATGTACGTAGCCTAACAAAAATGTTGCCATACAGTGCCATACTGCTCTTTTGACGAGTACCTGATACTGCAATAGCGAGGTTTTCCCAAGTTGCATACGAAGCTTGTGGCCCAAATTCTTAATTTCACACTGTCGAAATATTGTCTTCATCGTCGCACTCAAACTACACCCGTGCACAAGAAAACTGACTGTTATTCAAATAACTTTAATAGTAACTGACAGTTAAAGAGGGCGTGTAACGAGCTTGGGTCTTGAGAGCTCCAAGACGAAATCCTTTCAAAATATCAGATTCTCACTTACGAGAACGGACGGTAGGTTTACATAAAGCCAATGTCTTGAATAAACCGGTTAAATCTGGTTTTCTTAGTCGGGCTGTAAGTAAATTGTTAAAAAAAGGTGACGGGTGATTTCTTTCGTCGACGAACATTTTCCTTCTTCCATATGGCATTAAAACACTAGGCCATCAGTCACGTAGCTATATTTAGTAAATCGAACGTCGTTGTAAAAGGTTTGTCATTCTGTATGTATATATGATTGTAAACATGGAAGTTTTCGGGACATGGGCCTAGTCCGATTCTAAAACTGAAGTGTTTCTATATATCAATGAAGGAACCCTTGCTTCTAGAATGCTTTTATATATTTAAAATTGCACTTTTTAGTTCTACAGATATCAGGATTATTTAACTTGCATTGTTGTCGTTCTGGTAAGATATTAAACATGCTTTCCATCTCTCTCAAGTCACCGATTTTGGTTATTTGTTTACCGTAAATTTCGTCGTTAGGTTAGGATGCAAACACTGACAAACTTGGACAGTGGTCAGCTCCTTAAGGAATTTATTAATGCTATTATAATTTGATAGTAGGCTGCTCCAGAAGCATTTTATTAATACCGGTACTATATAACATTGCATACAAGTTTATATGAATTATTGCGGTAAATATAATCCAGTTACCACTTAGGAGTCTAACATTTGTAAAATAGACAGACCAATGTGAATGTTTTGAGAATGTTAGTTTACGTTGTTAGATTTTCATGTACATTGTGTCAGTTTTTTTTTAGACGTATTTGTACGTGTAATGTAAAAGAACAGTTATGAGGGAAGGGGTTGTTGGGCGGATTAATTTAAAGTGTTTTCAAAAGTTTTAATTATTTTCACAACGTACATAGGATTTTTTTTTTACTAATCTATAATTTCTGTTTATTTGATGCATCACAACCTAATATCGCTCCCTTTTTAAAATATATTTATTCTGAACAATGGTTAGAGATATGTAAAGAACAGATTAATATTTATCCATAATGTTGTTACCTTATTCCTATATTTTTTCTCTGGTACATCTTAGTGCTCTAATTGATGTATCATATATCATATGTTTTGTAAAAAAATTAATTAATTACAATATTATTACTTAAAATTTATTAAAAAGTCTCCAGGATCGAAGAGGAAATATCCATGATATATTGAACGTAGTGCCACCCGTATATGAAACTGACTAATATATGAAAGCATATGGCAAGATTTTATTTCTTAACAGTTCATTGGAGTGTTACCTACCCTGAGTAATATTTTTGCTTGGTGTAGTTTGATATTTATAAACGTAATAATAATGGCAGCTACATCCTCAGTATTTCATAGAAGGAATTTTTCAAATGACATCATTAACCCCCCCCCCCTCTCTCTCTCTCTCTCTCTCTCTCTCTCTCTCTCTCTCTCTCTCTCTCTCTCTCTCTCTCTCTCTCTCTCTTTCAATTACGGGCTGCCAACGCAAGAGCCCGTGTTTTACCCAAGGTAAGGTAATCTATACCCCCCCCCCTCTCTCTCTCTCTCTCTCTCTCTCTCTCTCTCTCTCTCTCTCTCTCTCTCTCTCTCTCTCCTCTCTCTCAGATTTGCATCAAGTAGGCCGAAGGTTAACCAACCAACGTCTTTATCAGTGTGATGATAAACTGACATAGCTTTATAACATTCAAAATTGCGTAAACTATTAATTTCTAATAACGTTCTTTCTGTTATCTTCCAGATCATGCCAAGATCTGCCTTGGCCAAGTTTTAAGCTTGAGAATCGTGCATCTTGTAAATGGAGATGATGCCTTAAGAATATTGCATTAATTGATATTCAACAATGGACGGTAACCGAGTTTTCTCCCTCTTCGTTTGCACTTATGAAGTAAGTCTTCTTGTTTTTGTAATCCATATGAATTATGTTTTATTGGAGTCCTAATATATGTATAGTTGACTTTCCTAATTTTTTGGAGTCCTCCCTGTAACATGTATAATATGATAATCCAAAGAAAAATAAGATCTTGCTCTGTTCTGAATTTGTATTTATATGTACAACTACATGACATCAGTTTAAGACATTTTGTCGAAGGAATTGTTGCAACCCTAAAAGGAACGAATTTCAGAACTTAGGTACCTTCTTGGGATTAGTAAAACGCTAAAGGATAAGGTTTTAATGCCGTTCACTAAGTATCCCTGGATTTTGGTAATATTTGGGATTGAGCAGGAAGATAGACTACCTGTGGTCCTTAGCTAATATCAGGACGTTATTTTTTTATCATTATTAACGAGTCGTCGTGTATGAGATCAGCGAACGGTCTATTTGAGGTGAATTTTCATTGGTCTGATGTGTTTCTACCGCTCGGTGGCGGGGGTTGGGTGGATTAGTTTCTTCTGGTGCTGCTGGAGTGAACTAGTGAAGTCACTGGTCTGGCTGTTCGCTCTCGTTCGAAAATCGACATTTGACGCCAGTTAAGTACTTCAAGTCTCTCTCTATCCCTCCCTTTTCCTTACCGTTTGTGCAACCTTACGAGAGTGAATGCCTGAAGGTTGTGAATGTTTCTTTGCCAAATGTAAAATGAGATTTTTGTCACTCACTTTACAGGTCTGTAATTCCTCGGAGAACTCGTGTACCTTAGAGAATAGATAATGGTGGTTTTCGGTTTACAAATTGGGCTGCAGTCATGCATTATTTTTTTTTTCTAAGATATTAAGGAAGCTAGGAGAAGCTTTGTAGACCCAGTGAGAGCTTTTTGACACTGAAGTGTTTATGATATTGAAAAAACTTAGTAGTTTAATAAAACTTTTCACCTTTGTAAAATAATTCTTTGCTAGGAAGGTCAGGATATCATGTCTTGGAAAAGAATCAGATGTGTATAATTTAAGTATGTGCCGCGGTAATGTGTGACGATAATCTATCACTAATGTTTAATGTAGGCTTACAGTATTATTTGGTACTTTTCAAATTTATAATGCACTCCTGAAGGTGATAAGTCTGTTATTAATGGATGAAGATTGTTTCAAGTCAAGAGAAAGCCATGAGATTCTGATCTACTTTAACATGGGGCCATATAGTTGTCAAAGGCTGCTTAACAAATTCTGGAGGTGTGCAAAATGTATCGATTACTTCATAAGTTGGAGAGAGAGAGAGAGAGAGAGAGAGAGAGAGAGAGAGAGAGAGAGAGACTGAATTTTACCTAGATGGCAAACGAATTGAAGATTAATTACTTTTTTGTTCTTTCTCCTTAAAACTTAGTTTGGAATAACAAATGTCTCATAATAGTACTATAGCCATAGTCATATGTTTTGGCTACCCTCAGACAGCTGAATCTTTATTTTCATAACGTAAATCTTCGAAGTTCTCACACAGCTGTATATAAGTATATACCGGTGCATTACTGTAAGGACTTTGATCTCTTTAAGAAAACATATACTCTACCACTACGCGATCTATAGAAAAGGCACTGATTACATGCAAATCTTTGCAATATGTTGTCCCTAATTCCCAGAACATTCCCGATTGTTATAATATGCAAAATACCTGACGTTATTGAAAAAAAAGAGGTGTTCTTTAATAACATATCATAGTTGGCTATGGAAAAATCAGGATATCTCTTTCATGCGAGGAAAGCATCAGATTTACATGAATTTGGTGAGTTTCACTTGGTTTTGCAAGCTGCTGAATTGGTGACCAATATAGCGTTGTGGAACTTTAACTGTATTCCAGTTTTTGCATCCAAATACGCTCTTAGACGAGTTTGTTTGTGCCATGTGATAGGTACCTCCTAAGGCTGTTTTATTCTTGTTTTTTTTTTTTTTTTTTTTTTTTTTTTTTGTGACTTGATACTTGGTAGTAACCTTACCATGCCATCTCTTCCCAGATTTTATTTGACAACTGGATGTGAAATACAAGAATAACCAGATCAAGCTCCTATATGAGATTCTCCAATCTCTTGTAAAAGACCTTGGTGAGATTCTTCACTGTAACCACTGTTTCTGGTGTATGTCTGCTTCTGAAATATTATTGTTCCGTCTACAGCTGTGTCTCTCCGCTGTGATGGAAATAGTCTTCTGCATCTGATTATGAACTACCATCTTAAAATCCTTACCTATCTGGTTTCAGGAGCATGGATGAGTTTATACTTTTTATTGTATGGTAAAACTTTCCTGTTTGGAATAAACAGGGCCCAAGATGTAATGATGAACCCTTAGTTTCCAGCATCTTCTTTTTGGTCAATACCTTGGTTTGATATGACCTATACCACAAGCTCACCATAGATATCTTATCCTCCTTCTTGTCTACACTCTTGTCATGAATCCTGGCTGTTTCTCCTGTTGACAGATATGACATTTCTCTTTCGTGAACAAACTAGTCGTACAATTTCTGCCCATTGTGAGCTTTGTTCAAAATCTGTGGTACACACAGTATTCATCAGAGTTGATTTATGTAATTAGGTTGTAGCATGGGTAGTCTTAAAGAATAAGATTGCCATAAATCGATTTGCTACCTTGATAATGCTGACTGGTCCATACTCTTGCTTGGTTACTGCTGGTGAGGCGCCCTGTTGTTCTTATTTGCTTTGTATAAGTCAATGTTAAATTGGTTTACATATCCCTTTGTATACCAAAACAGCTTAGGAGTTGCCATGGAATGTTTTTAAGCATTGAAATTGTTGGAATTTTAAATAAGACGAGCATGAACCTTCATTGGTTTGTTGAGATTCTTGCAGGTAAACTGTATTCCAATATATACAACACGGATGCCATTCTTGGTAACAAAAATGTTACCATTTTCAGGTTCCCTCCACATATCAGGGTTGGTAACATTTAGTTCTTGCTTTTTGGCTAAGTAGCATGGCCAAAATTAACTGTACTTAATCTTCCCATACATAGCACAAAATATCTTGCTTTGGGAACTCCCTGTATCAAGATGGTGGTTCAAGACAGCATTTCAGGATGGTGCTACAAAGAACAGAATTGGTAGTTCATTTGTAATGTTTTGCATCAGATTGAAGTGGAACTTTTTACTTTTTTTTTTCTTTCCAGTGCTCATGCTTCAGCACATACACGACTTAGGTGAGGATTATCATCAAAGAAATACTCTTATACATTCGAATAATGCCATATAGGATTATATTTGTGCTCATTGAAAGTTTGAAATACTCTTAAACTAGTTCGAATAATGACATATAGGATTATATTTGTGCTCATTGAAAGTTTGTTGTCTGCTCAATTAGGGATGTCTGGTGATTTCAGTGGTAAATTTCTAATTCCATTCATGCACTATCATATCCTGATTTTCCAGGTATGGGGCTCAAGTGCTCTCAAAGCAACCATGGTGCTCTACACTTCACCAATGGGGGGGTGGGGTGGGGGGCCAAGGCATTTCCCTTTATATGTCTTACAATCAGCTTATTGTACGGCTTTCCCATAGTTTAAGAGGTGATTTTCTCCCTCGCTATCTAGGTTTTACACCTCTTGTGTGGTGAGGAATTATGGATGATTTTATTAGGTCTCTGGCGGCATCTGTTTTCTGGTGTACAGTGCAGCTACTCATCTCATGTGTAGTCCCTTTACCATTTGCTGTATCCTCAGCAAGAGCATCATTATTATTATTTGGATGAAAAAAAAATGTATGATAACAAATGAAGGATTGAGCATTGTAGATATATCGGGATATGAAATATCAGTGGTTGTTCTTTTCAAAGTTAAAAACAAATGGCATCAGGATATAGAAAATACTATAGATACCAGTTTATGGATTCAATACAGCATAAAACTTTTTAAATGTTTAAGTTTACCTGAACATGCCCTAAGATTTCTATACCCAAAAGGACAGAGCAGTGACGGACTCTGAATTGGATGTCTTATCATAAATAATTATATATGGGGATTAGATGAATTTTTTCATGCATGCCTAAACCTGCCATGTCAGTCTGTATTTTGATGAACTTTATGAAGGAAAACGATAGAATGCAATCAACATTATTTCCAGAAGGGTTAAGGTGCATTGTACTCTGCTTTACTTTTAAGATGTGTAGTAAAGGAAAACTTCCTTTTTTCGACATCATTGTAACTCAAGGGCATAGGTACGATAGTCAATGTTTATACTAAGGCTACCAAGTGTTGCGTCATCTGAACCAACACCAGTAGAGCAATCACTCACTACCCATGTCATGACACCCATGAAGAACTTGACGGGTGTCCTGATGGAAAATTGCCCTGTCCTACTTGTGCCCAAAGAAGATAATGTACTGTAATTCTCCAATTCCGGTGTCATTTATGAGTACGTAAAAGTATGAACGTCATTATGGCCAGAATGCGGATTTTGTGCCATGTTTAAGGGGTTGCCAGGAGGAAGCACTTTGAGGATACTCGTAGCTATAAGTTAACTAAGCAGGGGATCGTTTAAGCGACCAGGGTTATGGACACTGCACTCAACTTTGGTTTTGCATGGATCTTGTGTGTAATGCATTTATAATGGGTTAAACCATTTTGAAATGCCACTTACATGTTCCTCATGTCCACATCTTTCTGGAGATTTTAAATGATTGTACCCACCCAAACTGGAAATATCGACTTTACCTGACAAGCAGTTTTAAAAGCCCAGATTTCATAATTAATGACATTAAGTCACAACTCTTTACCTCAATGGTGATTGAGATTGCTGTAATGCAGCCTATTCATGAACCAGGTAGTTTAAAGTTAGGAACCGATAACCAGTTAAGAGCAAGTATTACGTTGACGTGACTATGATTACTTTTCTGTTTGGTATTGACACATATCTCTGGGTAACCTACCATTATTCCACTATACACTATACCGTTTTTGGCCATGGTTTTGTGTAAGGACAGAATATTATCAGCACTTTTAACTATACTTTTTTATTGTATATTTGTGTTAAGAAGTGAATGAGTGTCTAAATATTCCGAGAAAAGTGTTTAAATGAAATGGAATGATAAGGCAGTTAGGTAACGTGTAACATAATAACTTTAATTTTTTCTGTTAGTATTTTTGATGGATTTTATTTATTTAAAGATTGAATCTGATAAATCCACGCCATTTTTTTTTTTTACAGATATTTAACTAGAAAAGACCACTTATGTTTGTTGGGTGAAATAATGGTCTGACGGAAATTACTTGCCAAGTGCGCTAGAACTCGTCTGTACGACATTGATATACATTAGTCAGTTCCGTCTGTAGTGTTTTTAGATTAGTATTTTTGGGGGAAGGGAGCATTCATTGTGTGGAAGCAGTGTGATATGTTTTCCCGTTTGAAATTAGTTTCTCTATCGTTGACTGATGTGGTAATGTCCCTAACTGGCGAACGCCAGAGTCAGACTGGGGTTTGAGCCTCGCTCAAACTCGATAGTTTCTTTGGTCACTGCAACTTCACCATCGTCGTGAGCTAAGGATGGGGGATTTGGGGGAGCTTATAGGTCTATCTGCAGTCATCAGCAGCCATTGCCTGGCCCTCCTTGGTCCTAGCTTGGAAGTAGAGGGGGCTTGGGCGCTGAACATATGTATTAATAGTCAGTCTCTAGGGCATTGTCCTGCTTGTTAGGTCAATGTCAATGTCCCTCGCCTCTGCCATTCATGAGCGGCCTTTAAACCTTTAAATGCCAAAAATCAGTTTACTAGTAAAAATTTAATGACATATCTTTGATTTATCTTTTATGTAAACTGGTCAGTTTTTATTCATTAACTTCAGCTCAGCATAAAACTGCTCTTATGTCGTATTTTCTATTTCCCCACATTTGATCAGTTCCTACATTATTCATTAAAAGTCTGGTCGTACACTTCACGGTTGATGCATTTAAATGTCTATTGTTTATTTATAAAATTACCATGCATGTGTGAGAGAGCCTGTTTACCCTAGATAAAACCATTTTTAACGAGGGAGCTCACAATTATAATGAGACGTGTTTATACAAAATCAAAAAATCTATATTAGTTACGCTTACTTTTGAGCGTTCCTTAGCTATTTTTCTTTATACAATTTTTACAGAAAACGGATTTTAAATATTTATGTACAACTCTTTCATATGCGCTCAACTGATGGGTGCAATTACTTTCTTTCATTTACTTAATTAACCAATTATCTCTCTTTAGTCTTACCTTCCCCATTCTATTTTTGAGATTTGCATGAAATGTTTGTCACATTAAGAAATATTGTTTCATTATTTTAGATCTACGGAAAAACTTGTTCAAATATTAAAGGGAAAAAACCTACAATTGCAGACGAGAGTGAACAAAATAGAATACAACAATAATGAATTAAAGTTTTGTTTTAGCTTAAAAAGTATTAAGTATTTTATATCATAATATAGATTTATTTAGAATAATAGCATGAATGATGACTCCAGGTATATCTTTTCAAAGTCGAGCTGATTTGTACAAGCTAAAAGCAAGTTGCATTACTGTCCTATACGCACGTGTGTGTATGTATACACACACACACACACACACACACACACACACACATATATATATATATATATATATATATATGTATGTAATATATATAGATATATGTATATGTATATATATATATATATATATATATATATATATATATATATATATATATATATATATATATATATACATATATATATATATTGTGCCAGTAAACATAGTAAGGCTAATGAGAAACTATCTTCCTCATCCCTGTTTTTTCTGAGGCTAAGCTGACTTGTACAGTTTAGCTTTTCGGTACCGTGAAATTAAAACACTTGATGAACCCTGATCCGTATGAAGGTGTAGACCCAGATGGTATTTGTCCTTTTTGTTTTTTATAAAGACTGCTGATTTCTTAGCTCCCAAGTTGTCTGTTATTTTCCGCAAGTTAGCAAGAATAGGTTCTTTTAGCACTTGGAGAATTAGTAGTTACTCCATTAAGTAAATGTGTTTGTGTTAGCTCTAGCCCTGTTGATTACCTCCCAATTTTCATAACTCCCATATTATCTAAAGTTTTTGTACGTCTATTGGCAAAACGTCTAAATACGTATGCTGTTCTCCAGTTTGGAATTAGCGGTGCCTGTCTTACAATCTTCATTGCTGTACAGTAATCGATTGATTGTGGTCAAGAAGTTTGTATGATTGGCCTTGATTTTAGGGCTACCTTTGGCAGTATTATTATGAGGCCCCTGTTTTCAAACGCATACAGTTGGGAGAAGGTGGGTCTTTTCTTAACATGATTATTGACTTTTTACGTAATAGATTGTATAGAGTTGTTGTTGGACATCATAGTGAGTATTAAAATGAGATATCTACATATACTGTACGCAAGTGGTTTGTCCCAAGAAAACTCGGTACATATGCAGATGATGCTACTCAATTCCACCTGAATGTAGAACTGGGGCTGTTGAATCCCTTAATAGAGATCTAGCCAAAATTAGTATCATTGTAAGAAGGTCGAAAACAGTGGCTCCTCATCTTCCAGATCTCAGCATTGATAATGTTTCTTTAACTGTATGACACTTGAAATTCTAGGTATGATTCTCTCCAGCATATTTACTTTTGAGTAATAAATTAGGTCTGTCTCAACATCAGTGGCGCAAAAAAATAATTTGGCTCATTTTGAAATTCTTGTACGTTTTTTGGTGATTAATCTATTGTGAAGTGTTTAATTCTACCTTGTTTCTAATATTTTTTCCTGTCTGGTCTTTAGCTGCTGATTCGCATCCTAATTTGTTGGACAAGAACTTAGGGTCTATTAAATTTCTTATTCCTGACCTAGATATTAATCTCGGGCACCGCCATTCAATTATTTCGTTTTGCATCTTGCATAAGATTTTTCATAATTCTGATCATCCTTTACATTCATATCTTCCCGGACAGTACCATCCTGTTCGCAATAATAGGTACGAAGTTAATTCTAATAGTCTTGCAGTATCAAGACATGAGGCTCAATGCTACACAGTATTCTAGAAGTTTTATTCCTGCTGTGACCAACTTGTGGACTGATCTTCCTAATCGGATAGTTGAATCGATTGAACTTCAAAAGTTCAAACCTGCAGCAAATGTTTCTATGTTGAACAACTGACATAAGTCTCTTATTATAGTTTATATATGAAAGATCTTTTTTAATGTTGTTGCCGTTCTTAATATGTTTTATTTAATTGTTCATTACTTCTCGTATAGTTTATTTATTTCCTTATTTCCTTTCATCACTGGGCTATTTTTCCCTGTTGGGGCCCTTGGGCTTATAGCTTCTTGCTTTTCCAGCTAGGATTGTAGCTTAGCTAATAATATTATATATATATATATATATATATATATATATATATATATATATATATATACATATATATACACATACACACACTATATAATATATATATATATATATATATATATATATATATATATATATATATATATATGTATATATATATATATGGGTGTATATATGTGTGTGTGTATCTGTGTATGAACGCGTTTGAGACAGTATTTTCTATTAAATGCTAAAGCACTTGCGGCATCAGTTATTTTAGTTATCTTAAAATAATTAATGCCACAAGTGTTCTAGTATATATATATATATATATATATATATATATATATATATATATATATATATATATATATATATATATATATATATATTTAGGTAGATAGATAAATAGATAGATAGATATTAGATGGATTTATATTGTGCGTTGTGCGCACAAAGAGGTATGCAGTTACTGGAATTAGGTGCAAGTAAGATGATGTGGTACAGAAAAGACAGAGTGATTGAGTAGCTGTTTAAGTCTTATGATGGGGCCAGTTGACCAAAGGATAATGGATGGAAGGAAGAAGGATTCTGTTGTATAATTTAATGGTGATGAAACAAACTATAAGAATTACAGGGGCACGTCGTCATGTAGTATACCAGGAAAGATCTATGATAGAATTTTGTTTGATAATGTTATCCAGGTAATTTCTAATTGGCAAAGAACAATGTGGGTTTATAGAAGAGA
>NC_090730.1:149994215-150006715 GCF_036898095.1 Palaemon carinicauda | reverse complement strand
TCAAATACTAGTCCTTAGATTAACATGACAAAAAGCAAACAAGTCATTTAATGCAATCATAATCTCATTCATTTGAAAATTAATTAAATTGTCAAACATCTTTATCCATCTTCACGGAATTCATCCTGCTATGAAATGTCAGTTCACTTAAATCACTGAAGTTTTATTAAACAATTTCTTTCCTTCAGTCTTGAAAAAATAAAATCAATGATGTATCCGTCTCTGTCGGCACTTTTCCAACACTAGATAGGGCAGTTTTGCAAACTGTTCTTTTATTATTTGAGTATTAGAAAAGGGAAAAGTGCGAGCCCTTCCTCTTTGAAAAAATAACAGAAACTCTGAACCCTTACGATGAAGCAAGACCAATAGACAAACACTGATGATAGTGTTTCTTCAAGTTCATTGTGATAAAACTTTGATCGCTGTAGTGCCACTTACATTTGTTACTTGCATTCCATTTCATACTGATGAAACACTCGAAGTTGTGTACATCGTTTACTTCTTTTTCTCTCGAAAGCTTCAAATGAGTGGGTTGTCTTTTCATTGCGGTACACGTACATGAAGATATGCATAATCTACCATGGTACTCAGTTTTTTAATGCATAATAGTTTGTTATTGGACATTCAGTACTGGTTATTAGAAGATCTGCCATGGCACTGACATAATCTTTGGAGTCTACTAAGTTCTTGGCTGCATATATGGGTACATCCAGTCACTGAATATATTTGATCATATGTCAAGAGTAAGACTCAATCAGTGAAGCGACCGATGCCAAAACTAGGACTATGCTTACCGAAAGTCAACGTCATAAGTTGTATTTGCCAGAGAATTTGCGTTTTTTGGAGTTACAGATGGCATTTTCTTCCCTAAAACCCCAAGGTAAACATGCGCACCTAATCCTGTGAAATGTCATAAGGTGATTTTAACAGCAAATGCCTTCTCTCATGAGAGAAACCCAGATGATGATGAGACGATGGCAAGTGATGTCCTGGTTAAAGACTTTTTGAAGTGTTGGCGAGGGTCAATGGTGGGTGAGAGGCGAAAGGGAGCCATGGGGGTAAAAAGGCATTTGCTGTTGCTGAAAGGGGGCTCTCATTCTCTCTGGATGACTTCGGTGATGACAGAAGTGATGAATTGCTCTAGCGACGTCTCAGTATCATCATTAAGCGTGTCGAATGGTATATGGGAGAGGAGTTGGGGAGGAGGTAGTGGGAGCTAGCAGGTCCCTGATCACGTCCGCTCTTTTATTTATATTATTAAAAGAAAAGGACAGAGTGAAAGATCTTTCGAAGAGGTAGTCCTCGGACCTTTTTTTTTTCTGATCACAAAGGTCCCTCTTTGGGGGAGGGTTTGATCCAGTCTTCTTCTTCTCAGACCTTCTGGTGAATCAGGGAACCATCGTCAGTAAAACGGCCTGGGGGAAAGATCACGAGATTAGTGAACGGAACATTGCTAGATCACATACATATTATTTAAACACGACTTCTATTGATAATTGTTATTTCTGTATTTCATAACCATCCATGCAAAATGATACAAAACTTCGTACATTTGTCAAATTATATTAGTAATATCATGCTAATACTTATTGTAACTTATTTTCTATGTGGGCAATTACTACATCTTAACCTAAATTCTTAAAGTAAAATTTAGATAAAGAAAGTTCATAGTCACTACAGAACTTTCGATATAATCTACACTACTGTCATCCTTATGAATAACTAAATAATGTCAAAATCAACTACTGAGTAAAAGTATCAAAAGGTCAAAACTGAACACATAATCCATTAATAATGGTAGTTTTTTCAAGTATAGAAAATTTTTTTAAATGATTTGATTCCAAATATTTTTACCATGCTTTCCGAACTCATCGTAGCCATTTTTTCCAGATAAGCTTTCATATGTAACAACACATTTGAAAGCTTTATAGATTGAAATGAAAAGAAAAATGTGTAACTCAATCGTAGTTCAAGATGCAGCCAAATGAAGCACGTAGATTCAATCAATCAGGAGGTTTTCAATATTTATTCAGTATTCGGCAAAAACATCTATGGATTCACGTGCAAATGATTAGTTACATTATCTATGCAAAACAGACTGTCGCTGATAACTAGACTTTAGAAGGTGGCTAATGATTAAATGGACTTACTCGAGAACAATTTGATTAGGGATTTACAAGCTGAATAATTTAATAACCCATCAAGGGGAAGGGTACGTTGCCTCCCACCATCTGCGGATGTGTTCTAGTCTCATGGACGTAAATTTTCATAATAATATAATAAGTTATTTTTTTTTTTTCACTGAAACTGAATAATGGCATATTAAGAAAGGTTATGTACATGAAATGAAAAAAAAATTATACATATGGTCTTTGGGATTTAAACAATGCACAAAGAATGTCTTATTAGGAAATTTTACCGCTATATTTCAAGTTAAAAATAATCTACGTTACTTGATAAATATTTGAACGATAAAATCAGCATGAAAAGTAATGGAAAAGTTGATTAATTTGCTGTAGACCAGATTTGGGTAAAAACTGACGAGAAAGCACAATCTTTATGTCACCGATATAAAGGGAACGTTTCCAATTTATTCACAATCTTCCCAGTAAAATTGGTATAATTACATGCTTATGCTGAATCAAGGAAATACACAAGCACATGTAAAGATATGCTTTCCTCCGTGGTAGCAGCTTTGGGACTAGGTTACTCTTCTTTTAAAATGCTGATTTTTAATCTTTAAACTTTAAGAATTATTCAAGTTTCAAATTGTGTAGCTTCTGTTATTATTTTCAGCCCATTCAACGATCTTAGCATTGTCGTCAACAATACAATTAAATTTATTGAGCTTCTTTGTAATATCTAATTGAAATGTCATGATTTAGAAAAATGGTGATCTAAAAGGCTTCCTTAAAATAGATCACGTTGTTAGTAAAATCCTTAGGGGTCAATATCTAAAGTCGAACCAATAGGGCAATTTTGAAGTACTACTAAACATTAATCGTACATTGCTAATGCAAGAGCAATAGTTTAGCAACAAAGCTTATGTATGGTGTATTATTTCTGAACTTAAAAACTCCTAAGACGTGATAACATTTTGTACACTTTGCTTCCATACGAAGCATTTCTTCTGTACCAATTAATTGACAATACTGAAAAGGGCTCAGTCAAAGGAAAATATTAAATCGCTTCGTTCAACAATTAAATTTAATTTTCTCTGAAAATTTACACAACTGAAAATGATAAAGAATGGAAATCTACTCACTCACTCTATCATTAACCAATATATCTGTCGGAGTCATGAAGAAACTGCGTGACACTCGCAGCTTGCAATTAGTATTGTTCAAATAAAACTACAGAAAGCAAACACAAAAGAATTCCACTTCATCATCTACTTCACTGTTATGGAACATGATTAGTAAATGGGGAGTTCGCAGTTACTAAGACACGTTACATTTAAGGCATTGGGGCGCGTAAGGTGCCACCAGTACTTAGGATCCCTTGGCATTATGAAAGCATGTGACATCACATCCTGCTTGAAAATGTGTTGTGAAGAATAAAGTTTGTGTACATGTTTATAAGAGTAATTGTGTATGCGTGTACGCATATTGTAAAAACGAGATGTTCTAAAATCTTGACACTGGCGAGTCACATAGTGAGGTCGTTATTCATATTTCCAAATTTTACTTCTTTGCATGGCTTGTAGTCAGGTCTTAAAAGGTCCTCCTCCTCGCCGAACCGCACCTGAAGGACTAAAGGGATTACCCACGACTAATACAGGAGAGAGACGGACAAAGAAATCTTCAGGTACATAGAGAGATGCTTAGAATGAAGGCTTGAAGAACAAAGGCAGGTTGGCGACAGCCACACTCTGGAAAACTAAGACGAGTAAGTGACCCAACGTCGATCTAATAAGCCAGCTAGATGAAGGACCAATAGGTGGAAAGGTAATTAAAGCAGAAAAATAACTGCCTGGATAAGCAACTGATTAATTAGCTGTTCAAATAAAATGATTTATCGCTCAACAGTTGACTATACTGTATCTACCCATTTGGTCACAAAGTTACTGACTTGCTTGTACAGTACATAATCAGATGGGATGGAGATCGTTTCTAATAGTTTTCTAAGTTTGCCAGTCAAAGTTTTAGCTACTTATTGAAAAATGTAAGACGCAGAATGGCCGGCAAGAAGTATGAAATATTGAAACAATTCAGAGGATTGTCGTTGCAGACCTTTTATCAGTGTAAGAAACCTGTGACGTAAAACGTATGAAGAGTTAAGATGGAGCTCTCTTGCAACAAACTATGTACAATCAGAGAAAGATACAAGCCAAGGGGGAAAAATGAAGATTATATAAAAAAAAAATTGTACTGGCAGCACCCTCCCATTGGGATGAGGGATTGAGGAGAGGTTCTCTGGAGGACGCTATCCTGAGGGGTCCTTTTTGTTTAGGGGTTACCTGGTTGAGGTGTTCAGGTGCGTGGCGCTGGAGGAGGCCTTTGATGCCGGGGGTTCGTAACCAGCGAGACCGAACTGAGCAGGTCAATAGCTGTAAGATTCAAAGGCTGTCGATGCAATATCTACTAAGACGGATCTTTCAAGGCAATGTGGCCTAGTGCGTTTCCTTTCTCTAACCAGTGTCTAGTTAATAGTTGACTATGCATGGGATTGTCTGGCTCATATCGATTTCTCTCTACTTATAGTTCCGATAAAAAAATTGTCACCTAGTACAGACTGTAGTTTACAGGAGGGATTAAAAGATTTTTATTTACAGAAAACAAACACAAACAGCCCAGAAACATTTACATTCTATTTGCCATTAGTACAATAATTTTGGAATTTTGATAGGATATTCTGGGGAAAGCTTGAAAGTAAAGTATGTCTTAAGGTTATTTTCATTTGTATATATAATAATGTATTACTTTCATGTAATGTACCTGTACATACAAAAAATTAACAAAGAAATTATGTGGAAATGTTCCATCATCAAACTAAAATAAATCTGGGGGTAGCAATTGAATAAACACACAATAACTTATATATATATATATATATATATATATATATATATATATATATATATATATATATATATGTATATATAATGTATATATATATATATATATATATATATATATATATATATATATATACATATATAATTTATATGCGTAAAAGTGACAAGGAAACGTGATGCTCAGATGCAAAAGAACCACAGGGTTCTTTTGCATATATATATATATATATATATATATATATATATATATATATATATATATATATATATATATATATATATATATATATATATACATATATATACATACATACACATACTATGTTCTTATCAAAATAAGAGGAGAAGTGTCACAGTATAAGGTACTTAATAGTTTTAAAGGAAAAAATCTATCGTAGTAAGTAGTGATAAAAACAATGATAATATAAACGTAAAGCTTAGTTATTGAGAAATGATAGACAGAAATTTTATAATGTTATCAGATTTTTAGGTCCTTGGGGAAACTAGATAGTACATTGTATGCATTTGATACTTTATCAACTCTCTCTTCTTATTGAAATTGTTTATGGATGATCTTTATAACCGTTTCTTAATCTTAGTTGTTAACTTATTCGTCTCCAGTGTGTCTATGGAATAATATTAATGTAGGTATTAAAAATATAGAACAGATTACAGTATTTTGGATAATATTTACAGGAATTCCTATCGTAATTTGAAAAAAAAAAACAAAAAACAAAAACAAAAAGCATTCATAGACTGAAAATTTATCGACTTTCAAGGGGTACTTTGAATAATAACTTCATTCTTCATTATTGAACTAATGTCAGATCGTTCCACTGTATTCTCATTCAAATGAGATTTCTTCGTAAAATAGTTTTAAATTTGATGATAGTGTACAGAATACCCTGGAAATTTTTTAATCTTTCATTGTTTATGGTATAAAGATACACGATTTAAAACCTAAGGATATCCTTTGTAGGAAAAAGAAATACCCAGAAAAGGTAAAAAGAAAATAAATAAATACAAAACAAGCAAGTATAGGTCGTGAATTGAATAAAATAACGATCCAAAAGGAAGCTTTTAAAGTATATTTGACTCATTTTTATATATCCAATATAGAAACTTAGTATAAAATTCGGAAGAAAATTTAAGTCTTTTTCTCTCTTTAATAGATACCTTAATGGCGATGAATGAAATATGAAGAAGAAAAATTATATAGTTTTTTATATGTTCAAACTGATTTCTCGACTTCAAGTCATGGATGCTGTAAAGACACTTTTTTATTTTATTTATTTTTTTTTTGACAAGATATATTTAGCTCTGCAGTAAGATTACGAAAGCAATTAGGCATTCTCTCTACGCAATTGTAAGCAGTAAGCAGTCCTTTTTTTTTTTCAATCTTCAGTGGAAGACAAACTATGAAGCCTGTACCTACAGAAAGCTAGTTTCTTGTGTGAGATATACAAACCATTACATGACGTACTGTCCCAAAAATGATTTCAAAGCTGCCGTTAATAAGAAAAACAAAGGAATAAGTCTGAGAAACGGAAATAATTAAATACAACATAAAGTAGATATTGGCCAAACCTTTAACGTATTCAATTTTTCTGATACTAAAACATGCTGTTTCTTTTTCAACTTTCCCGCTACTTATGCATTGCGTTTAGGCAGCCAAAATTGTTTACTAACTCATATGCAAATATCTAGAAAGCCTTAGTTTACATTTGGAATTTTTTTTTCAGTTGTGGTCATAAATGAAATAAGAACCATACAAAGAATTTTAATCAAGATATATGAGTGAACTGTCTGGGTTCAATGATGAGATTATTCCTATGAGTGAATGGATTTAAGGAATTGTTTAAGGCTTTGAGGTCTATAGCTAACCTTTATTTGAAAGCTTAATATCTCTCTCTCTCTCTCTCTCTCTCTCTCTCTCTCTCTCTCTCTCTCTCTCTCTCTCTCTCTCTCTCTCTCTCTCTCTCATATCGTAATAAGAACAATTGGGAGATGTACCAGCTGTCTTCCTCTCTGTCGTTGTCTTTCCCTCTCTATTTATCTAACTACCTAATATATAAATAAATATATATATATATATATATATATATATATATATATATATACTGTATATATATATATATATATATATATATATATATATATATATATATATATATATATATAGATATATATGTATATATATACATACGTATATATATATATATATATATATATATATATATATATATATATATGTGTGTGTGTGTGTTCAGTATATATAACAATAACTTATCTCGAGAAGGAATCATGAACTATTTTTTTTTCCTTTATAAATCTGCCAATAACTGTAAAAGTAGAATTTATTGATCTGTGATTCATAAAACAAGTATTTTCCAGAGGTTTTCGACAAACGAAATACCCTTGATCAGACTGACATTTTTTTGTATTTATCATTGTTTGAAATGTTTTACGTAATTTTCTAAAATTTCATATTAGTTACTATAAATACTTGATTTTTACATGATCAATTATCAAAAAGTGGAAAGTAAAAGAATTATTTATAAAATGGTGTAGATTGACCTACTATTAATAATATCCTACCCATATCAATGTTATGCTGTTATTGTTTTCAATATGCATCAAAATATCATAATGTATAACTAAAGGGCATAAAGTCAACTTACTGTATACTCTAAATGTAACATTTTAATCGGGTTGATATATGTAACATTTTTTTAAAAGTAATTTTAATTGCTATTTCTAAAGTTCATTCTCTTAATTCAAGTTTGGGTTGCGTAAAACAGCTAAGCAAGAGAGAGAGAGAGAGAGAGAGAGAGAGAGAGAGAGAGAGAGAGAGAGAGAGAGAGAGAGAGAGAGAGAGAGATAGCAACTTATTTAGAACATCGTGTGCAAAACTTATTTTCTTAGTAGAGGTCATATCATCACTTTCGAACTTCAGTTCCACGTTCACGGTATATGATTTAATTTATTGTTCATTTTTTATCTATGAGGATGGGGTATTTAGTATTAACTTTACATTTAAACTGTGAAAGGATTCATATATATATATATATATATATATATATATATATATATATATATATATATATATATTGTATATATATTTATGTATATATTTTATATATATATATATATATATATATATATATATATATATATATATATATATATTTATGTATATATAATATATATATATACATATATATTTATGTATATATATAATATATATATATATATATATATATATATATATATATATATATATATATATATATATATATATATGTTTGTGTTTAATTATTAAATGCATTGCAAAAATATATTTGAAGACACCCTAAAGAAAATAATGAAATATGGTTGTTTCTATACGACGGAGAATTATATACTGTATATATATATATTTTTTGGGGGTATTGTCCTACCAACCCTGTTTATTCTTTTATAGTACGGGGAATTGGGGGAGGGAGGGTTAAAACAAATACCACCAATATAATCTACGACACCTAGAGTTGTGTCAAAGATATATAAATCTATGCTTATATTAAAGCTAAGCTGTTTCAACCAGATAAATTTCAGTACCTAATTCTATGCCAAAAGGGAGGTATCAACCAGTTACATAAAGACGCACAGAGCTGTGCCAGGGATGGTGTTGTACAACCAATTACATTACGACATTTACAGCGGTGTGCAAGGGACTATTTTAAGTAGGTTGTTGTATAATTAATGAACCGACATGTAGACATTACAAGGGGTGCGTAGGTAGGGGACGACCTATTTCATATCCTACAGAAATGATAACACATCCATTCAGTAAACATCAAAGTATTGGTAGCCAAGAGAGGAGAGCGCGAGGTGGGAATGAGACGAAAGATTGTTGCACTGCAAAAAAGCCAGTTCTGTACTCCAGATGTTCTTCACTCTTACCACTAGATGTCACCACTATGGGCAACCCTTTATACAATTAGAAAAAAATATCAATATTTAAAGTTACTGTATCTATGAAATTATAATTTCGTTCAAGTTCATGTTTTGACAATCAAATCCTGGAATCTCAGTCAATTTATATAAATATAAATCAAAAGTTGATATCTTATCAGTAGGAAATCGTTTGACTGTAAAACTGCAAGAATGATAACACCTTTAAAGCATACAACTGGAGGCTGGAGCACAAGTTTAAAACTGTCGTACACTATCGACTCCTTCTGCCCAAAGTAAACGAATCTCTCCTTTTCACCCTTAAACATAGAAGACATGCATCGATCACTTTTGAGGAGGAAATTACCCGATTTACTCAAGATTGACTTGCAAAGTGAAAGTGTGCAACATCAGACCACATTTTTGGAACTTAGACCTAAACTTAGTCCTATCTCTTTTTCTAAGAAATAAGGGTGTCATGCAAAACGGCCACTTGATCGTGGGAATTCCTTTCTCGCAGAGGGAATCCAGCGAGATGGATTCCCTCCTGGCTACTGAAAAGGATTCCCACTGACCTGAAAGAAGCTGTTAAACTCCTACCGTCTATACTAAGGTCTCCGTTTGGCCAACTATAGAAAGAGTTCAACAGAAACGTTAGTTATTTCGATCTGAGAGTTAATAGGTGAAGCTGTTGTAATGTTACAGTATTACTATATGGGCTGCACGTGCGTATATACATCCATACATGTATACATAATTTATATATATATATATATATATATATATATATATATATATATATATATATATATATATATATATATATACAGTATATACAGTATGCATATAAATTGTATGTATAAACACACATGCAACCAAAGCTGTGCGCCAAGTGGTTTTAATCTATTTCTTGAAACCGTGTGAGAGACATTCTCTACGATTTGTTATATATATTAGATAAATTTATTTTGAATATAAAAATCAAAAGGAAGAATATTGATCTTTACATACGAACTCCTCCCAATGTGAACGTAATTTAGCTTTGCGTACCACTTTTAATTACAGGAAACTAAGAATAACCAAGCTAAATCATTCAAAACTTGTGTTTAGGAACATTTGGAAAACTGAAAATTAGAATGCAAGATCTACATAACTGTTTGAGCAGTGTAATGAGATAATTTAAATGAATATTTGAAAAAAGAAATAATTTTTATTAAATACATTAGATAACTTTAATAAAATGATCATTATCAAAACCAAAGTAAATAATGATGACTCGTTTCTCTAATGAGTTAATCTATACTTTCATCATGAAACAAAGAGTTTCAGACTAAACAAATAATACCCTATTTTAAAAGTGAAACTTAGAGTTTCAGACTGAATAAAAAACTCCCTATTTAAAAATTGAAACTTGTTTAATTGTAACGTCCTCATGAAACCTAACCCAATCAACCCAAGTTGTCCCAGAGGCTGTAAAAGATCAAGAAGGCCACCTACCCATGCTCTCATCCCCGTACTCCGCGAAATCGTCGTCGTGGGAGGCAAAGGAGTCCACGCTCTGGATGGTCTCTTGCCTCTTCATCATGGCCGCTAGTTGCCTGTGCGGAGAGAAATGGAAAAAAAGCGAAAAATTAGATTAGTTTTACTTTTTTAATTTGGAGTATAGGTAATTTAAGAAAGAATTAAATTTGGTCTATAATTGAAAAGGAGAGTTGTGAAAAGTTAGTTATCATTTTCCTAATTTGGAGTAAAGGTGCTCATTAAAAAAAAAAAAAAAAATCACTAAAGTTGGTATATACATGATAAAGGGAGTTTCAATTTTTCATTATGATAGCAATCAAAGTTTGATTAAAGTTACGAAAAATTTGTTTTAATTTTTCTAAATTAGAGTAAAGTTGTTGATTTTTTAAAAGAAAACTAAAGTTAATATATACTTGAAAAGGGGAGTTTCAGTTTATCATTATGATAGCAATAAAAATTTTGTTCGCTTTAGAGAAATAGTAAAATCGAAAATGAAATAAAAAATTAGATGAATTTTTCCACTTTTATTTTGAGTAGAGGCTGATTTAAAAAAAAAAAAATTAAAGTTGTTATATACTTGAAAAGGGGAGTTTTGGGTTTTCATTATTATAGCAATAAAAGTTTGGCTCACTTCAGAGAAACAGTAAAATGGAGAATATAAATAATTGCTCCCATTCTGCAGGAGATGGGTGGAGGCTCTGAAGAGGTTCTTTGTGTATTTTGTCAAATAGCATTCATTCTTTTTCCTGCATATTTCATCATCACAATAGGTTGTAAGTTTTTTTTACATATACGTCAAAAGCATGGAAGAAATTTCTGTTTTATATCCATATACAATTGAATCTAAATTGTATTTTATATACGTTTTTTAAATTAGTATCGTCATACTGAGAGAGAGAGAGAGAGAGAGAGAGAGAGAGAGAGAGAGAGAGAGAGAGAGAGAGAGAGAGAGAGAGAGAGAGAGAGAGTGTGTAAAGTTCTATAGACCAAGAGAATTATGTATTAGGAAAAGGAGGATTAAAAACACCCTCGCATCAAAATGACGACGAAAACGGCTGCCTTCCATTTTCTTAATTAATTTGCATTTAGGGAAAATCTCCAGGAATTGGCAGAATTCATCTGCGAGGGCGGTACTTATTTGCAGCCTGGAGATAAAGGTCCTAGGATAATGAGAACTTTCGCTTACATGGTAATTGGGATAAAAGCTCTGGACAATTTATTTTTTTTTTAAAGAAAAGCACTGGGTTACGTTAAAGCGAAGAAAGATAAGAAAATAGGCAATGTTTAATCTTTGGGGCTATTTTAATTCGTTCCTTATTCTGTGACTTAGGATACCTTAAATTATTTTTCTATTTTGTGACTTTGGATGCCTTTTATTTGCTTGCTAAGTTGTGACTTCAGATACCTTTTGTGACTTCACATACCTCTAATTTGCTTGCCATTTTGTTACTTTAAGCACTTAGTTAAATTTATCATTTGCCATGTGAAAGCAGGTCAGTTAACTATTTTAAAGTAATTATTAACAGCTCAGCAATTCCCTTTTTACAAGAAGTATCTTGTAAGGTGGTTTTTTTTTTTTTTGGCATAAGTAAAAGCTGGATTCAAAGGCACATTTAACATTGACCTAATATTTATAAAAGAATTGTTTATAACTTACTAATAAATCATGATCACAAATCCTGATACATCTTTAATAGAAAGGTTATATTTTATACAGAAAAGTAAACAATGAGAAACTAAACTGGTGACATCTTTTGGCGTTACTTACACATGATACCACGATCTTCTGTTTCCGAAAGCTCCACTTTAGGGTTGCGTGAAAAAAGGAGAACATATATATATAGCGTTTTACGGCATGTACTCTTTAAAGGGTTAGGTAATTTCGCAATTTGATAACGATGAGGGCAAACAAACATGCACTTGCATATATAATTGTATGTATATATACAAATATCCATATATATATATATATGTGTATATATATATATACTGTATATATATAGTATATATATATATATATATATATATA
>NC_090730.1:149964215-149986715 GCF_036898095.1 Palaemon carinicauda | reverse complement strand
ATAAAATGTGCCCCATTTTCATTTGCAACTTCGCCAAGACCCTCAACACCCATAACATTCTCTATACCTTGATTATTCCTCTCAACTTCAGCATTGAAATCACCAATTATGATTTTTCTATCTCTAGGATCTCATCTATAACACTCTGCAGTTATTCACAGTATTCATCTTTCCTTTCTTCAGGGGAATCATTTGTTAGTGCATAGCAAACTTTAATACAGCTTTGATTTAAACTTTTCAAATAACAATCTACTATTTACAGCTCTCCATTCCGTTAATGCATTTTCTGCTCTTGGTGTCATCATCAGTCCTACACCTTCTCTTCCAACTCAATCTGTTCTTCCTGTGTAGATATATATATTGCCTTGGTCTAAGATTTCTTTACCAATCCCCTAACAAAGTGTTTCACTTAAGGCCAAGATATCCAAACTATATTTCATAAATCTATTCTCCACTTGCTGTAACTTTCCAATCTGATTCATGGTTCTAACATTCCAATTACCAATTTCCAAGCTTTCTTTAGTATTTATAATCGGGAGATTCTTAGCACCCCGCTACGCCCGGGACTGGGGGTTGTTATTATTATTATTATTATTATTATTATTATTATTATTATTATTACTACTTGCTAAGCTACAACCTTAGTTGGAAAAGCAGGACTCCAACAAGGAAAATAGCCCAGTGAGGAAAGGAAACAAAGAAAAATTAAATATCTTAAGAACAGTAACAACATTAAAATAAATATTACTTAAATAAACTATAGAAACTTTAACAAAACAAGAGAAAGAGAAATAAGATAGAATAGTGTGCCCGAGTGTACCCTCAAGCAAGAGAACTCTAACCCAAGACAGTGAAAGACCATGGTACAGAGGCAATGGCACTACCCAAGACTAGAGAACAATGGTTTGATTTTGGAGTGTCCTTCTCCTAGAAGAGCTGCTGACCATAGCTAAAGAGTCTTCTACCCTTACCAAGAGGAAAGTGGCCACTAAACAATTACAGTGCAGTAGTTAACCCCTTGGGCGAAGAAGAATTTTTATGTAATCTCAGTGTTGTCTGGTACATGAGGACAGAGGGGAATCTGTAAAGATATGCCAGACTATTCGATGTATGTGTAGGCAAAGGGAAAGTGAACCGTAACCAGAGAGAAGGATCCAGTGTAGTACTGTCATTTTCTCTTTCCATAGACTGACTAAATCCATAGAGGATTCATTGGCTAAATTCATCAAAGGATAGCCAGTTCCTTGTGCAGTGCCTATCTAAATAAGACAAGTGATCCCTGCCGGTCCATTCTGATTCCAGTAAAATCATCTGCCAGGCATCGAGAGTAGAAGCCGAAGAGACATCTGGTCTATCGCCTTTATTCATACACACATGTATATATATATATATATATATATATATATATATATATGTATATATATATATATATATATATATATATATATATATATATATATATATATATATATATATGTATATATATATATATATATATATATATATATATATATATATATATATATATGTATATATATATATATATATATATATATATATATATATATATATATATATATATATATATATAATGTTGTAGCTTAGTAGCCAGATACGTCGGGGGCTGCCACTGTAGGGTAACTTTCAATCTATGGCAAAATTGATCTACAGTACTCATTACGGCATGAGCATCTCGAGACGGGAGTGTGGTTGCCGTGGGCAGGTGGCTAGACCTGCGGCTTTGAATGTCTGAGAGTTCTTTTGATCCTAGCCATTGTTCACATGTCCATCTGATAGTAGGTACCAGCAGCTACTAGGGGCAAGAAAGGGACGCGAGTATATCAACCTCACCTGTAAAAACTTACTTAGATATTAGAACACTGTACATCATCTCCTGTTTTAAAATTTTCAAATCTTCAGATAATTTACTAATCTACAACCTTGGTGGGAAAAGCAGGATGCTATAAGCTTAAGGGAAAAATAGCCCAGTGAGAGAAGGAAATGAGGAAACAGATAGAATATTGTGCCTGAGTGTACGCTCAAGCAAGAGAACTCGAAGCAAAGACAGTGGTAAGACCATAGTACAGAGACTATGGCACTACCCAAGACTAGAAAATAATGGTTTGATTTTGGAGTGTCCTTTTCCTAGAAGAGCTGCTTACCATAGCTAAAGTCTTTTCTACCTTCACCAAGTGGAAAGTAGTCACTGAACAGGTACAGTGCAGTAGTTGATTCCTTGAATGAATAAGGTGTATGGTTGATAATATATACAGTATATATATATATATATATATATATATATATATATATATATATATATATATATATATATATATATATATATATATATATATATATAAATAAACTAATAGAGAGAAAGAGGGCGTGTGTACGTGCATTGCATTGTTTATTAAATTCTATGTGCAATCAAGCCACTTCACTAAACCGTGATCTTAAGTAAAAGAATTTAATCCCACATGGACGAAAGTTCATCTACAGAAGAATAAAGAAAGCAAACAAAAATAATAAATAGAAATTTGTATAGCTTTCTAATACCAGTAGTGAAAGCAGCAATGAGGCCAGTCTTCGCTGCCTTCGGGAATTTGACCCTGGTTTGATATGGGCAATAGATTGACTGTTACTTTGTCCTTTGTATAAGTGATGTTGAATTACCTAACCGTGCATTATGCAGCTTCTTAAGAAGCTAAATATCTTGCTTTTAACAATTGATTGATAAAGAAGATGTACCAATAGGAAATAGATAATCGGGTTATCTTATCTGTGATGAATAAATGTAGAATAAGGACGAAGGCAAACCATTGACGAAAAATTGCTAATGAAACAACTGCCAATCACAGAAAAGAAGTAGAATAACCGTAGGTATGAAAGCACCAATAAAAAACGATGAAAATAAGAACATTTTATGAAAGAACAGAGGTCAGAAGACGGGAAACAATTACGTCAAACACAACGTCGATTTTTTTTTTTTAAATGAAGTTTGGAAATTGAAATTTCGACATCTCGTCTGAATTGATTTGCATACAAAAATTTTTTTAACATATGACAAGGATGAAATCCATTACCTTCAAAGAAGCCTGAAGAACTTGGAGAAGCAGATAAAATAAAAAAAAGCAGAGACCGAGTCTTGAATACACTGGAGTTGACTAAATTACAGCTCCCTATTCAGATTTGATTCTCTAGAAATCACAGGTGGCAGACATTGCAATTCATAATTAAATGCAAACAGCAGAACACGACGGGAGGTTAAGGAAGCTGAGTAATGAATGCTAAATCATTGGCAAATACATGCACAGAATTCATTACTGAAAGTCATTGTTGAAGTAGAGCAAAAAATTTATATGGAAAAACGATTTTGAGGTCACGGGAAATGATGACGGGACCAGAAGTGGTGCCGTCAACGAAATCGTATAAAAATCGAATAAGATAAGATATAAATGAGGAGCAAAGCCATAAGCAGAAATATTTATACAACAGGGTCTAATACCATAGTCTGTAGAGAAGCCCTTGAGAAGATAAGATAAAAACAAGATACAACATTCTCAGAAGTCAATCCCGCGCGAAAATCACAAGACAAAAAAAAAAAAAAAAATAAATAAAGTATTTACTCATAGAAGCTACCCGGTAGATTTCGCTTTGCTTATAAATTTGGTAATGCTGTCAGAATATCTTTTCGATAATGTTTGGCAACATGAATCATAAAAACAGTGCACAGACCAATAATAAAATCATTCGAGCATTCTAAAGATGAACCTCTCTTCAACTCACTGATTTTGGCCTCTGACATTTTTGCCTCCCCCTCCCCTCCCCTGAAAAATAAAACGTCAGTTTAGGACGAAAATGTCCTCAGACACAAAATTAACTTGCGTTTCTACGATGTCTTGGACTCCCAACGCTTTCTTTCACCTTCTGTCTGGTACAGCAATGAGATTCAGTAAACTTCAAACTTCTCGCGAACTTATGAGAAAACTTATATGAACTTAAAGGGGAAAAATGTTATCTGCAAAACTTACTTCCTTTGATAGTTCGCTGACATCTGGTCCTCGACTTCATCTGTTTTATTAGCTTCGACATCTACCTCTTTGGGCTTTTCCTTTACGGGCTCTGGCTTGGCTGGTTCGTAGCCTTCATAAAGAGATGCTCTGAGCTCAGCCACCCGCGCTATCCTGAAATGGTAAATACAGAAATTTGACGGTTTAAGAAACATAGATCAAATAGATAACAGCAACAGCATTAATGATAATGATAATAAGATGATAATAATGATGGTGAGTACCTTATTTTGCTGCTCATCAGCAACAGCAGTAATAACTATGATAATGAAATTATAATAATTTAGTTAATATGAGTATTTTATTTAGTTGCTCATCATATTTACGTAAACAGAATAAATAATGCTATTATTAATGATGAGAATGCTGGTGGTAATTCTATTTATCATAATCATCATTCATAAGACAAATTACTAAGTACTGTTGTGGAAACAAAATAAGTATAAATGGAAAGGTTTCTTTATGCTGTGAGAATGTTTAAGAATTCCAAGCAGGTACATCTTATAATGACTTAATATTCACTTTTCACTACTGTTCAATATCACACTGCATAATGAAGTTAGCTTACCTGTAAAATAGGTTTACTGCGATACATAAGTAATTGATCTTGGAGTACCATTTCATAGTGAATTCATTTTAATTTGTAATGATTTTTACGTTGTCTCAAAGTTTATTAAGATACCGGCCAATGATCCCGGAAAGTAAAGATTCTAAAGTAGATCTAAGAACACTTCACGAACTCAAGCAGTTCTTTCTCTGTCTTGAGATAAAGGTTTCCTGCTTGAGGGTACACTCAGGCACACTATTTTATCTTATTTCTCTTCCTTTTGTTTTATTTTTTATTTTTTACAGTTTTTATATGAAAACTTGTTTTAATGTTATTGTTCTTGAAATATTTTATTGTAATTGTTCATTACTTCTCTCGCAGGTTATTTATTTCCTTGTTTCCTTTGCTTGCAGGGCTCTTTAAGGAATTAAATCATGGTAAGGGAAAAGCTTTAGTATCACGGGAAGATGTACACTTAAGGGTACACTCGGGCACACTGCTCTATCTGGCTTCTCTTCCTCTTGTTTTGTTGAAGTTTTTATTGTTTATATAGGAAATATTTATTTCAATGTTTACTATTCTTAAAATATTTTATTTTTCCTTGTTTCCTTTCCTCACTGGGCTATTTTCCCTGTTAGGACCCTGGGTTTATAGCATCCTGCTTTTCCAACTAGGGTTGTAGCTTAGCATTTAATAATGATAATGATAATAATAATATAGTAATTTATTTTTAAAGCGTTTAATGAACATTAACAGTGTATAACAAATTTATTTGTTTCTATGTTTGTCTGTGTTTCTGCTTCGCATAACTCTAAAACTATTTGACTGAATCCCATGAAATTTGTGAGCATTATTGGCCATGATCCAAGGACAATTAGATTAGATTTTGGAAGTGATTGGGTCAAATATCAAGGCAAAGGTCACGAAAAGGTCATATACGTATTTTTGTCATATTTTTACCAGTTTTTATCTGATTTGCATGAAACTGGTGCCAAAATGTGCATAATTCAATCGCCCATATTGTGATATACAACACTCTACCGAGTGCCTGATCTAGTTTTATATGCTTTCTAAGATAACGGGTTAACATCGTATTTATTCCAATATTTCCATATAATATATATATATATATATATATATATATATATATATATATAAATATATATATATATATATATATATATATATATATATATATATATATATATATATATATATATGCACACTATATATATATATTAAATATTGATATATATATATATATATATATATATATATATATATATATATATATGTATGTATGTGTGTGTGCGTGTGTGTGTAAGTGTGTATAAAGATCTCGCCACCTCCTGCAAAATAGAACAGATGTGCAATCAGGAGACTGATAGCTGTATAGGAATGTTCAGATTCCCATAACTAAAGCTGTTGTTCCAAGCCAGTCATCTTGCATTTTACAAGAGATGTGTTATTTCACCTCAACAGAATCTGGGCAGAAACTCCCGTATACAAAGTGAATTGCAGTCTTAGGTTTACTGTGTTTGTCTTTCGATTCAAAATCGAAATTGATAATTATTTCAAGATTATCTCATGTTGTTCATCAATAGATAGGTTATTCCTCCGTGTTTAAAGAAAAGTCTGATTTTGTTTTATTTTTTTATGAAAAACAAATGGAAGATTGTGATTTTATTGGCAGAACACATGTCATAAGAGAATGATTATGTAGAAGATTAAAACAAGTTGTAATATCTGCATGCAATGCCTTTTCGTAAACACCCCATTTCCTGTCTGACTGGCTGTTTACAAGCAATTTTTTTTTTTTTTTTTTTTTTTTTTTTTGTACGTTAAGAGCAGATTTGGGAAAACCAGCTGCCAAGAGCCATCTAGCTATCATTTGTCGCTCGTTCATTTGAGCGTCTGAGAGATTCTTGGCAACTTTCTCTCTATCTAATTTCATAATTACTCCGGCTATTGTTTCTAAGGTTGCTATAACAACAGCGATAAGTAAAATGATATAATTAATGTCTGGATAATATTAGAAAAAGTAATTACTCTTGTTTAATATTCATTTGGCTACTTGTTTACAAATTATTTATATTGCATTCTTCAGTTTACTCCTTGGAGAAAGCCTTTTGATGCATCATATAATCATATGAGAAGCCCACCAAATCTTTACTAAAAATATGATATGGAATAGCCAATTTTGAATTGAAATTGATTACGTTGCTTAGTATTTCAAAATATGTTGATATGAACTAGAATTTGTAAAGGTCAATGCGAGTTTTCAACTTCTTTTTTTAGGATTCTGTATTTGTGTGGCAGTAGGTAACAATGAGGTGCGGGAAGCGTCTGCATGGACCAAAATTTCAGTGTATCACACATGAACATTCGACTGAGCCCAGTTTTTTACTTTTGGACTAATTTGCTCAAATGATTCCTTCTTTCGTTCGACATTTCATTTACCCATAAAACTTAACGCAAATAAGGTGATAATCATAGCGCTTGTGACGCCATTTTGTATTACTGAATCATTCAATCAATGTGCATCGGAGGACCATTCTGTTGGTTTTGGTAACTAGATTGTTTAAGCGTTTCCGTCTGGCTCCAGGTATCTCTAAAGGTTTTAAGATCACTTGTGAGTGGCAGAGGCAAAGGAGAGGACAATGTCTTAAAGACTGACTATATATATTGTACATATGATCAGTGGCCAGGCTCCTCTCCACCCAAACTAAGACCAGGGAGGGCCAGGCAATGGCTGCTGATGACTTAGCAGGTAGACCTATAGACTCCTCAAAATCCCCTATCCTTAGCTCACAAGGACGGTAAGGATTCATAATTCATCCACAGAAGGTCGAAGTCACTATTTCCACTAACTATACTTGATGCAACGCCATATTTTAAACACTGAATCAATCAATGTTGATTTTGAGGGGCATTACTCACCTATGGCTGTAAACCCAGAAGGTCGATGTCACAAACCATACTAGTTGTAACGCCATATTTTGATTATTCAATAAATGAATGTTGATGTTGAGGGCATTACTCACCTGTGGCTGTATTATTATTATTATTATTATTATTATTATTATTATTATTATTATTATTATTACTTCCTAAGCTACAACCCTAGTTGGAAAAGCAGGATACTATAAACCCAGGGGCCCCAACAGGGAAAATAGCCCAGTTAGGAAAGGAAACAAGGAAAAATAAAATATTTTAAGAACAGTAACAACATTAAAATAAATATAAAACTATAAAAATTTTAACAAAACAAGACGAAGAGAAATTAAATAGAATATTGTGCCCTAGTGTACCCTCAAGCAAGAGAATTCTAACCCAAGACAGTGGAAGATCATGGTACAGAGGCTATGGCACTACTCAAGACCAGAAAACAATGGTTTGATTTTGGAGTGTCCTCCTAGAAGAGCTTCTGGTCGATGTCACTAACCATATTAGTCGTAACGCCATATTTTAAGCATTTAATAAATGAATGTTGATATTGAGGGCATTACTCACCTGTGGCTGTAGACCCACATGGAGAAGAACACGATGCAGATCATGGTGACGGCGACCATGACGGCGATGATGAACCATGTCCACAAGATTGGGTTCGTCTCCTCCATGACGGCTCCCACGGTCGGATCCTCCTGCGTTTCTATCTCTGCATTTGCCAAAGTAGAAGAAGAAAAATAATGAAGTTTGTAATGACTCATTTAGGCCGATTATTGACTTCGTCGGTGTTTTATGCCATTAAAAAGAACTTCAATGTTGTTAGAATTCATTATTATTTAAAAAAGTAGATTGCAAGATCTTAATTAGTCAAAAATATATTGAGGATTTAAGAGTTTAGTTATTTCTTTTAAACAAAAGCTACTTAAAAAAAGAAGGGAAAAAGGAGTTATTTACTTATTTACAAGAAAATATTTCATTGCGTACAAAAAATCTACTCCTGTCTCGTTTTAGAGAGTGAGTGTTTAAAAAAAAGGGCGATGTTGCGCCCAGCGTCAGTGTAAAAAGCCCTTAGAAACCTTGAGGTCCAAAACAAGGCGGAAGTAATTATAAAAGCAGATTAAGAATTGATATTTTCATTTAGAATAAAATAATGAGACACTTTCCTTTTAACATAGGAAGTGTTAAAAATCTTCCATTAATCAGAATTGATTATTTGTTAGATTAAAGAATAATCAGTAAAAGAAATAAATTCAAGTAAATTGATATACAGTATTGACATAGATATCCCAGCGCTTAGATCTCTCGCTCTCTCTCTCTCTCTCTCTCTCTCTCTCTCTCTCTCTCTCTCTCTCTCTCTCTCTGAAATATAATTTCGATTTATACTTGGATAATCACATGTACCCAGTGCCTGACGTATATTGGCAATGTGCCTGGGCTGTTTTACATGGTATGATATCGCATGTGGTAAACCTCTCCGAGACAGCAGCCAAGCAGAATATGATAAAGAGAAAGAACGCAATGAAACAAAAGAAAAAAGAAAAAAAAATCCTTATATGATGTTTAGGAATACTTAACTTGTCTACAAGGTTTACCATACCAGGTACACTACAGACTGGTGGCAGGGGTTTTGTTATAACATGTGCGGTTTTGAAGACTTTTGGATAGAATTAAAATTGTCCTCTAAGGTATTCGTCAGTTTTGACCTAGCTATAAATAAATACATGTAAACCATACGTACAGATAAATACAACTATATTATTTCACATGAGCCTGTGTACTTGTATCTATAATATGTAACTCACTTTGAATGTCTACAGTTACATACTTACGTAAGTGCACATATCGATTAAACCTAGCAAAATGAATTATAACCCTTAATCAAGAAATGCACTGTGTTATGTACTAAATATTTTATCATATAGGCCATGCAAATATCAGTTTCTAAGGGAATGCTGCTATCTAGATATGGAGCTTCAGTAGGGTCCTTCAATAACCCTTTAACATTGTCAAAGCTGAATGAACTTATATATATATATATATATATATATATATATATATATATATATATATATATATATATATATATATATATATATATAATGTATATATATGTATATATATAATGTATATATATGTATATATATGTATATATATGTATATATATATGTATATATATATATATATATATATATATATATATATATATATATATATATATTTACTGTGTATATATTTGATCGGTAGATACATAGATATAGGTATAGTTAGATATATATACACATATATACGGTATATTTATATATATATATATATATATATATATATATATATATATATATATATATATATATATACAGTATATATACACTATATATATTCGATCGATAGATATATTGAAATAGGTATAGTTACATATATATACACATATATACGGTATATATATATATATATATATATATATATATATATATATATATATATATATATATATATATATGTGTATATAAATTAATGTATTTATACTTACAATATACATACATTATATATGTTTATAATGTGTGCATGTTTGTGCAGTTGTATGATTATTGAATAAATCAAGCATATTTTCCACTTATATTTCTTTGTCAAAAAGAAAGTAGTATATACACCTAACGTCTAATTTACAAAGAAAACATACACACATGTGAAACTTCCTCTCGTTTAGAAAGGATTGGAATCATATGTTTAAAAAACTGATGATTACCTGGTATTTTGTAACAGATTGATTTCGCTTATCTATAGCACGGGGCACAAACAACGAAATAGTCTTTTATTTTTTGTTTGATTCTCTACAATAAAGAGTAAGTAAAATGATACTAATGTTGGATTGAATTCATTTAGACTAAGAAATAAATGTTAGGAAAGGATGAAATCTGAATTGAGTATAAACAAAGTAGAAGAAAAAATGCTAATGTCTTTGCAATAATTGCAATGCTTATTTGTTTGTTGTGAAAGATATTTGGTTCTGATAGTCCATGGTAGGAAACTTTAGGGTTCTGTATGTCCTCTTCTTTTCAAGTATTGCTGCAATTTATATCTCTTTTTAAATATACGAAAATACTCCGCGTGATCTGAGTAAAACTGGACAGGATTCAATTTAAGTGTTATGTTAACAATCATTTCCCTGTTTTATGAAATCAAGTTCAGCGAAGTTTTCCCGTTAATTTGGATGTAGAAGAATAAGAAAAATTTTCTCTACTAGATTTAAAGCAGAAGAGAGTAACTAAAGATAATTCAGATGTATGATATTCAGCACTGGGTATAGTTGATAGGTGAATATAGATTGTTGTAGGTAATTTTATTTTTCAGACAATTGCTTGATAGTAGATTCCCTTTAAATGGGCAGTGATACCTACCCTACTGAATATATACGCAATGTATTTTAAGGGAAAAATTAGCTTGCTCTAACAGATTGCTCCATTTTAGTTGCACAATACACACAACACAGGCACACACAGTCATACATATATACATGTATATATATATATATATATATATATATATATATATATATATAGATAATATATATATTTATATATATATATATATATATATATATCTATATAGATAATATATATATATATACATATATACAGTGTATTTATATATATATATACATGTATATATATAGATAATATATATATATATACATATATACAGCATATATATATATATATATATATATATATATATATATATATATATTTACAATAAAATATCTCGTATCTAAGATTTTATATCTAAGAATTTTGGGATATGCCCTTTCTATTTGGGAAATGTAGATATTATTACACGAGGTTCGCATTCCATGCAGAAGTCACAACTAAATATAAACATTCTCCTTTTAATATTATGTACTAGATTTGGCTACTTTGGCCTACATATTTGGTGATAATATAAATGGGTTCAATGCTTAAACATTTGATGTAGAAACGATTTATTTATACCAAAAACAGTATATGTGGGTTTTGTTTCCTTTTACATAATTATTTATCTATTTGTTTGTCTAACTATATCAGTAATTGCTCCTGTTTCATTTTAAGTTTTGAGAATTTTTGTCAAGTCATAGTAAAGATTTCTCAGTAAAAATTATGAAATAATAAACATAAAAAATAGCAATTGTGTAGCTTGTCTTCCTCTTGCATTCGAAAAGCAATATAAAGTTGTGCTTAGAGGAATAATATTCTCCTGAAAGAAATCCAAACTTTCTATGAAGTAATAGTCTTAGAAAGTATACATTTTAAAAAAAAACTGAAAGACCATACGCCTTTCCAGTATCGTTAAACCATGACAAATGCCCCTGTCTAATATGTAATAAATACAGCTCGGTATAAAGCTCAGCCATAGCAGCTTGAAGGAAGTTGGCCTAACAATAACTTCCTTCCGTAAATGCAATTATAAGTTTACTCGTGCCCACAATACTACTAAAGTCTATAGTAGCAGCGAGGGTTTAATGATGGGGATTTCAAAGCATCACAGCATCAAGAAAATTTTCAGTCATGAAAAAGAGCAAGAGTTTTGTGCATCCTTAGTGCAATGGTTGGGCCTAATCTTTCGAATGATGATATGTCATACACTATCACTTTAGAATCTGCAGATGTCTGCGTAGTTTTTGGAGGAAGTCCAGGGAAATGAAACAGAAATATAATCTGGGATGAAGATCTTGAGTTGTTGTGAGAAAAGGGAGGTGTGAACAGGATACCATCACTCTTTGGAAAGGTGCAGCAGATGAATCAGTGACTAAAAGTACTCAGGCAAGAGGTGCAGTAAGACGCTGTACATCAGGAGAAAATTGCTCTATTGTATATAATGAATCAGAGCAGGCCTTAGTTTCAGCATTATAATAATTTCTAATGAGTAATATGTTGCATGCCATTGAATGTCTCTGATTCATAGACATGCAGAAAGGAAGATAGTATAGTTTACAGTGAAAATCAGTATCTGCACATAAAATAAAGACACTTGGTAAGATATAATTCATGATGCAAGAGAGCAGGCCGCTGAAGTAGAACGTATCATAATACATTTGCCATAATGTATTACTTGGAAGGGGGTTACCTGACTGGGAAAGCTTTACACCATCATGTCCTTGGCCAGAAATGTTAGCAAGAACCTCAGCTGAGGGAGAGGAAGGATGCTTGGTACTTTCGTGTGGGCCTTCGTCAGATTCAGGTGTGCTATCAGGCAGTGGTCCAGTGTCTCCCTCTTCTTCAACAGTACCTTTAGGTGGAATTGGTGGAATTGTGCCCTTTCTTGGTGAATCATCCTCCTTATCTGTTTTGTCAATATCATAGTATACCTCAGGATATTGTTTATAATCAAGTGGATCCGAATAAGAATCATAGTCGAAACGCAATTCATAATCCTCAGGAATGATTGTTCCTAATAGGTCATTTTCAGTGGTTACTACCTTATCTGTCACATCACTGTCAGTGTCTTTAGTTCCCCCCGGGGTTTGTTTCTCATCAGCATCTCCGTGTGTGTCTTCCTCTTCATCTATATCACTTCCAAAACTGTCCTCTACACCTCCTTGGGAAGTTTCATCCGGTAGAACATCATATTTAGTCCCATCAGCCCCTCCAAGTAACCCCTGTTCAGAGTCATCATCCCCTTTTTCTGAAGGTCTGTCCTTACTATCTGAGCTTGATGAATCAGAGGTACTCTCGTCATCACTATCCCCAGTACTTTCAAAGCTATCGCTGTCACTATCATCTTTGCCAGTTGGAGCTCTGTGATCTTTATCCTTCGGCTCAAAATAGTCACCATCTTCAAAGCCCCCTACTCCAGAACCATGGATTGTTTTGTCCTCTTGCTCCTTTTTTTCATCTTCTACATCAGGATAGGTATTAACATCATGTTCTTCACCAGAGTCTTCTGTATCCAAATCAAGATTTTTATCTTTATGATCTTTTTCACCATTAATGTCAGTGTAGTCAAAAGTAGGAAAATGCCTTTCTTTCTCCTCGGGCATAAAATCTTCATATAGGTGTACATCAGACTCTTTAGCCGATAGATCAACTTCAGAGTAATCAAAAGCTGGAGGACTTGACTCTTTTTCTTCTATCTCTGAGTAATCAAATGCTGGGATGGCAGATCCTTTGCCCTCAGGGTCGGAATAATCGTAGCCAGTCCTGCCATGTTCTTTCTCTTTGCCTATATAATCATAATCTTCATATGTGGGAATGATTGATTCAGGCTTTGTATGTTTGTTTTCTAAGTCATCATACACAGATATTCTTGAATCTTCATCATCAGAGTCATAGTCATATACAGAAGTGTCATTTTCTTTTCCCTTCTTTATACCAGTCGTAAAATCATAAAGGGAGTCCTCCAAATCACCATCATCATAAACAGAATCCTTGTCTCCTTTATTGACATCATCATCATCATCATCTATAGTGTCACCAGAGCCACCTATAACTTCTGTGCTTTTGTGAACTTGGTCATCAGTTTTACTTCCTGGTGAATAGTCCTCACTTCTCCCGGAATTATCCTGGCCATCTTCATAATCCATGGCTTTGGCATGCCCCAAATCTCTACCTTCATTTATTTCAGGAATTTCCGGTTCTTCTGTAATTGTTCCTCCGACATCCATAGTTTTGTCATCACTTTCATCTTCTGTGTCATGTTTTTTCTCAGAGTCTCTGTTTTTATTGTTGAAGTAATCTATATATACTGGAGATTCAGAGCTTTCGTAATCATATTCTGAGTAATCATCATCCCATAAAGTATCAACCTTTTCGTCCCACCTTGCCCAGTATTCTTCACTGCCATCGTTATCTCTGTTCCAGAAATCATAATCTTTTCCTTCCCAGTAGTCTTCATCTTCTTCATCTTTGTCTTCGGTATCTGTATGACCAAGTCCATCTCTTCCATTCGAAGTACCTTGTTCCTCTTCCTCCTTATCATCTACATTGTCCGCTTCACTGATAATTCCATATTTACTTTGTACTTCCTTAAGCGCATCAACGAACCCAGTATTCCCCTCTGGCCCTTCAGGGTGCAAATCATCGTTACCGTTTACATGGTGACCTGCGCCACGGCCATTACCACTGTATGAAGCTTCAGTATGTACTTCATGTTGACCTGCACCACGACCATTGCCGCTGTGTGGAGCTTCAGTATGTACTTCATGGTGACCTGCACCACGACCATTGCCGCTGTATGAAGCTTCAGTATGTACTTCATGGTGTCCTGCACCACGACCATTACCGCTGTATGGAGCTTCAGTATGTACTTCATGGTGATCTGTACTACGGTCATTGCCACTGTCTGGAGCTTCAGTATGTTCTTCATGGTGATCTGTACTACTGTATGGAGCTTCGGTATGTACTTCATGGTGATCTGTACCATGGTCATCACCACTGTATGGAGCTTCAGTATGTACTTCAGTTATTTGATTTTTTTCATGACGAGAATTTTGATTGGTGTTACTCTCTTTTGCCCAAAAATCTTTCCATGTCTTGATTATTGTAGTTAAGAAACTACCCCATGTTGTGGTGTTCCTTTCCTCTGACCTCTTTTTGCCAGGCTTGTCAAATATTGTCCGAACTGTGCTGCTAATATTATTCCTTGTAATTTCATTCTTCTCTTCAATTGTATTTTGTCCTTCATCTGTCTCATCCATGCTAATATAGTCGCCATTGCTTTCTAGATTTTCTTCTGCTGTTATAAAGTCATCTTCCGTGTTTTCAAGCTTACTTTCTGGATTTTCATCTGTTGTGATAAAGTCATCATCTGTGTTTTCAAGTTTACTTTCTAAATTTTCTTCTACAGCGATGATGGCATGTTCTGTGTTTGAAAGCTTGCTTTCTGGATTTTCATCTGTTGTGATAAAGTCGTCATCTGTGTTTTCAAGCTTAATTTTTGGATTTTCTTCTGCTGTAATAAAACCATCTTCTGTACTTTCAAGGTTACTTTCTGGATTTTCTTCTGCTGTGGTAAAGTCATCTTCTGTGTTTTTAAGCCCACTTTCTGGAATTTCTTCTACTGTGATAAATTCATCTGTGTTTTCGAGCCTACTTTCTGGATTTTCTTCTACTGTGATAAATTCATCTGTGTTTTTGAGCTTACTTTCTGGATTTTTTTCTGATGTAATAAACTCATCTGTGTTTTCAAGCCTACTTTCTGGATTTTCTTCTACTGTGATAAAGTCATCATCTGTGTTTTCAAGCGTACTTTCTGGATTTTCTTCTACTGTGATAAAGTCATCTTCTGTGTTTTCAAGCTTACTTTCTGGAGTTTCTACTGCTGTGATAAAGGCATCTTCTGCGTTTTGAGGCATAGTTTCTGGTTTTTCTTCTGCTGTAATAAGGTCATCTTCTGTGTTTTCAAGCTCACTTTCTATAAACTCATCAAAGTTATCAATTGGGTCTGAAAAATGTTTTGTCTCTTCATCTTCAATACTAGTGCTGTTAATAACTTCATATTCTTCATATTCATCATCCATCCCGTTTGGATATGAATGTGAATCGATATTATTAGGTGGTGGACCTTGCATAATGATATCTTTAAAACTGGAATCACCAAAGGTATCAACTTGAGGACGGATTTCTTCTTCATCTTTATCTTTGTACGAGTCTTCCTCAGACACATGCAAAGAAAGTCGTCCGTTGTTTTTATTCAAATGAGGGTAGTCATCATGCTTGACTTCCTGTATCGTTTCTCCATATTCTTTGTCTTCATCTTTCCCAGATGAAACTGAGGACAAATCATCAGAGCTCTCATCACTCCAGTCAGGATAAACATCAGAACCTTCTAAGGCTGTAGGATAATGATCATCGGGGGTGTATTCATAGTCATAGTCAAAATCATCATAGTTTTGAGAATCATTCATTGCAAATTCTTCTGGGTCATCATAAAAGTATGTTGCCTTGGGGAAAGAAGGGTACAGCGATGTTAACTTAGCCTTATCTGTTGTTTCAGAGTTAGGGTGACCTGGTGTCAAGAACACTTCCCCTAGAGGGGAAAGTGTTGGGTAGTTCTGTATGGATGTTTTTGTAATTTTTGTAAATGGTGTTGCTGTCGTCTGACTGAAACTTTGAGTCAAATGCACCGAGCAGTAAAGGGTGGAACCAGCATCTTCTGTGCATTTCGTTATCGCTGTAAATCCTCCCTCTTGTTCTGTGTATACAAAGTAATCTAGGGTTATTTACTCTATATTACTCTACAAGTTTTGATTGGGATGATTTTCTACCACACATTTTTAGAAGTACTGAGAAAACAAAGAGATATTACATAAAGACCAAAAGAGCTCCAGTTTTAGAAGCAAACAAAAGCTTGTGTATAAAAGTGCACAAACAACAGGGAAAGAGATGTGACAGTGGGGCGGGGGGATATCAAGAACAAAGGGTTAGCTGTACAAACAATACATTACCAGGGTGGGAGAATTCCTCTGCTTGGATTGCAAGAAACAACAAGAGTAAAAACATTATACATAACATCAAATGACCTTATCAGTTAGATGCTCGAAAATTCACACATTTACATCTTTCATAGATCATGCAATTAACACTTTGACAACACTGCTTAAGCTCTTTTAACAACATGAATTCAATAAACACCTAGTGATTATCACTGTTGAGTACTTCAAGAACAGTGACTGAGATTCTATGAGAAAGGGGTGTGCTGTATTCGTGATAAAAAAAAGGAAAAATAAATCCAAAATGTAAAGGATATCCCTTTCCTTCTAAATTAGCCTCATTTCCAAAAAGAAAATATTCTTGATGCATGCTGCAGGGATGGAACGGGCCTTGAGCTAAGGAAAATGCCAGGAGGTTACTACAATAGAATTACCTGCTAAACGTCATGTTTTTGTTCTCTTGTAACCCTGGTTGTTAGCAAGAGAGAGAATCTAAAAGGTGTGTGAATATGAGTATAAGGTATGTTAGATATGCAAGAATATAAATAGTGTCATTAACATTTAATGATGAGCAACCCATAATGGTTTTATATAATGCCATAAGGATTTTGTCCTATAATGTTGATATTGCTCTATACATCTAAATAGGAAATTGTAGTAAAATAAGGGACACATTTTGATTTGAAAGTAATTATTTGATTACTACTGAATGCTTAAAAATGTGTGAACTAGTTTAAGAAAGACAATATCTGAGAGTCAATATGAAATTGTAAATTTTCAGACTAATAACCGCAGTATGCTCAGCGGAATTCTTGATTTATATCAGTTGTTTACAAATGTTGGTGTAGAAATTCGTGTTTTAAAATCATAGTAGTTCTTTGCCTTCATTGGATGTAATCCCTAGGTATTTTTTCTTATTTAATGACAAATTTATCTAAAAGTGAAAAAAAAAAAATCTATTAATGTGAAATATGTTCGTAAAGCTATGATCCTCTAATGCGAGAATATAATGTTTTCACCGTTTGGCGTTTATCATTTATGTATAATAAATTATGTATATATACATGGAACATATCTTAAGCATTTCGTGTAATGAAATACATAAGCATATCCATTCACATATCTAGTGATGAACCTGTATATATTAGATTGATGTACTTATAGCAAAACGTCACTGCTTCTGTATCTCAAGACTAAAATGCTGTTGACAGAGGAAGGGCTGTTAAATTTGACCGATTCGCTGAGAAATAAATATTGCCATTTTTATATTTCACTTTTCATAATGGCGTGTTTACGCGTGTACATGTAAACGACCAAGTCACGCAGTTTCTGATAACACCAAGACCGAGGCTTTTCTGACCGGTTTACGATTTTGATCGGAGATATCTGTCATGGAAGTGATGACTACTATTCTTCGTATTATCAGCCTTTTATTGTTTAAGTGTCACAAAGACAGAGAATACCAACTATCTGAGGTCTTCCCTCGTGTGTTTACCTCAATGACCCTGCAATGCTACTGTCAAGAGTCATGTTTCTTAGCATGCATTAATCTAGTTGATTTAATCAACAGCTGTTAATATTCATGTATATATTGATTTTCATTTTTTCAATGATTTCTTATATTTCACTAGTATTTGACAATTATCTTTTCTGATTGCCCAGTATTTTGTATTTCAATCTTCTGCGCAAGCTTTCATCTGAAGCTTTTGTACTATACGGTTAACTCCAAATGGATGGATACGTACAATGGATAGTGACAAAAATAACATTACAGATGGAGGATCCTTTACGAGATTTTATTTTATATTTCCTCATATACAGTATTAGCTTTTTTCTTTTGGTAGTTAGACCTACATTTCGTTGCGTTTTAGATGTTTACGGTGATTCTCAGAAGTCTTGTACTAGGTTAAATTCTAGCATATGGCACTGAACAGCAATTACGCAAATATTTAACTGAATTCACACAGGTCATTCGATGATGAAAATGAAGTGCTCTTTTCTTTCATGCGTGTCATACAGAAAGGCCTATTTGCGTGAATTGTTACTTTCCAAAATTAACTTCTAGACAGCAATCTTTAAAGTCTCGACTAAATTTAAAATTGATTAAAAAATTTATATGGCTGAATGTTTATGCTAAGAACAAAAGATCTTTGTTATTTGCTTGAAATTTTTGTCTTGAATGTGATGAAAAAATTTCTCTTTGTTTAGCGTATAATTATTCAGAAAACAGCGTCGCAATTTTTAAGAATTCTGGAACAAATGATGTCTAATAATTTCTAAACGATTCATTATATTTTTTTAGAATAACGTTAAACTGTAAATACGTACAAAGTAATCCATTTTTGTTATTATAATTGTTGTGCTTTATAGCCTTTGTTTAAAGCATGGGAGTGATTATTTTCGTGTTGCAAAAGGTTCATATGAATACAATTGAACCATTAACCATTACACATTTAGAAATAGAATGAAAATACTGTGAAATACAACAGCCTAGAGTGTCTGGTGCTTCTTGATAACTTCAGTAGTACTGTTAATTTGCTACTAGCTAGTTGCAAAAGGATATATCTTTTTGCGCTAGATGGTCATAGTATCCCAAAACATTTAATACCAAGTGATCTCATTAATGCATATTTAAAGGAAGATCATTTGAAAAGTAACGAAAACATAGGCCATATAAATCACATTCAGGCGGTTTCCTATATCAATGATTTCTACTTAATTTTAATGTTTGAAATGGATCGTATTTTGAATTCCAATGATTCTTTTCTTTATAAAAGGCAATTTGTCTTCACTTAATTGAAAAGTCATATTAAGGACACAGTAGTCAAAAGATGTTTCGTTATAGAGCAATGACTGAATCATCTCCGACGTATGGGAGTGACTAAATAAGAAAAAATATGTCTCTGGTGAGTGTTTGGTCTGGTCGCAATTTATGTTTAATGGGCTTTTCAGTCAAGGAGTTGATTTTCACTCACTTTTTGCAAATCCTTGATCTAATGGGCACAGAAAAATTATTTGATGAGATTGACTGCCCAAGAAAGTAATTTTTTGTCTGCTTACTACTGTATAAACTCGCATTTTAAATACTATTTAGAATTTAAAAACGCTCAATATTTCTCTCATTTTCTTTTTGTTTCGCTCTCTGGTGATTTTTCCGTTATCCCGAAAGCTGAAGAATATAAGGCGCCCGGGGAAACGAGCAACTCCTATTGTTGTCATTCTGGGATTATGAGAAGCAAAACTTCCTTTTTCGTGGAAATTTTACATAATGGAGACCTGACATATTGCTGTCATTTCATTTATATATATATGAAAATCAAACAAAAGAGATTTCCTGGTATAAATCCATGACAAAATAAAATCAATAAAAGAGAAAACAGACATGATAATAACAAACATGGAATTTTTGGATGACTGCAGTAGACTTACATTCCCTTCGTGTATGTTCTAAAGCCTTAGATGTTACTTATGGCATGGAACTAAGATTTAGTACGCCACTGAGAGGGCCACATGTTGAACAAAGTAAGACTACTTACCGGCAGATGGATGTCGTTTTACTCCTTTAATGTAAGCATGAAAAAAATAGATTTGAATTTAGTCTAGTGTTGCATGATTATATATGAAGTCGTGAATTTCATCATCACTGCTTGGTATAATATGTGCGTGCATAATAAGATGTGCAATTTTTATGGATTTGGTTTTGCTTGTCATGCAACAATTGAAGGAATTGTAGTCTTTTAGGCTTTGAAAACAGGGACTAATCATCATAATAGCGAGTAGGCCCTTCTCGAAATATGACTGATTCTCTTCAGGCCCCAATATTTCTCAGAACGTCGTATGATAGATCGTGTACTTACTCCTGTTTTATCAAGAATTTAATCATAAAGATTACCGTTCTAGGAAAAGGTAACGAAAGAAACAAATTTGACATCTAGTATTGCTGTGTAGTCTGTGGTTTGTGTTGCTGTATAGTAATTCATTTCTGTTAACAATAATGTATTCGTTTCGCATGAGAAGAAATGAATGTGAAAGGTTATTCGATCATAACAGAAATTTAACATATAATACCATAGCATTGCCAAGGAAAGGAACATTCCTAGAAACTCTAAACAAATTTTTAACACATTTGTTAATTGATATAGCTCAGATTGAAGGTCAAACACTATTTTAGATAGGTATATACTTCTGTCGTAGGCATTATGCTCAACATTTCAGGCTTGCGATAACTGTATTAATGAACGGAAATGCATTATATGAACCTGTTGTTAAAACAACTGAAAAATCAATAATTTTGCTTTAGTTTTCAAACATTGGCTCTTCTGAAAACTAAAATGATGTTTTCTAAAGAATGAAGTAATAAAGATAAATTTGCATCGATATTTATTTCCCTTTTACCAGTTTATAATGAAGCAAATCTAATTTGAAGTCCTTCAATATTGAAGATTACAAAGGCATTAGTATCGAAATTATACCAATGGAAATGGTTAAGAAAGTTATTTTTTAAAAATCTTTCTTTTTCCTTTTTGGTAGGCGACCTTTACAGCATCACCAACGATGGCAAACTAAAATTTATTACCATACCGACACACGCTTAAAAGGTAAAAAAAACTTCAGGGACTTTCAAAGGAAGTTTATGTAAATAAAAAAGATATGTGAAATCAAATTACTATCTATTCATTCAACGTCACATTACAGAAGTGGATATAATTAAACAATAATAATGTTTTGTGTTATATTTTATGGAAATTAGGATGCCTGTTGTCACTGTCAAAAGAAACCTCTTGAACTCCATGAAACACGAAATTATGCATCAAACCCCCAAAATCTCTAGTAATTCAGCGCTTCGACTCTATAATCAATAATCGTATTTAATGTTTCATATTAGCTTTTAACATGGAAGCTAGCACCCTATATATATGTATATATATATATATATATACACACACATACTGTATACAGTATATTTAAATATACATATAATATATACTGTATATATATATATATATATATATATATATATATATATATATATATATATAAATATAATATATATATTATATATATACTGTATATATATGTATATATGTGTATATATATGTATATATATATATACTGTATATATGCAGTGTATATATATATATATATATATATATGTGTGTGTGTGTGTCTGTCTGTCTGTCTGTCTGTCTACAAACAGTCTGTCTGTCTGTGCGAGTATAATTTATACTTTGATAAGCAAATCCTTCTTTTAATTAAGTGTTTAGTCCCAATCTTTTTACTGCGGTTACCCCTTTTCTAGTTTTTTGGGGGGTGTAGGATCATTAAAGGGTTTTATGTTACCAATTCCATGAAGTTATGCATAGCAATATTATAATAAATTGGACTGAATCTAGTAGTTGAACCTATTCTGAAAAAGATGAACTTATCGAAATTTGTCCGACATTGTTAACTTCAATCCTCTGAACAACCTGTGTAATTTGTAAATTCCTTCCTTCACTGAATATGAAAATGGGATGTACCTTTTTAAAAACTAT
>NC_090730.1:149949215-149961715 GCF_036898095.1 Palaemon carinicauda | reverse complement strand
AAAGTGAACATTTATATCTATAGGTTTTTTATATTTTAATTGTAACGGGGAATGTATAAAAATCGAGTAGGAGCGTTGTATTTTCTTTTCTTTTTTCTTGGAGAGAGACTGAGACCAGATGATTTCAAGATACACAAAGGGAAAGAATACCTCATTGTGAAGTGAAAATTTTTATCTATAGGTTGTTTATATTTTAATTGTAACGGGGAATGTATAAAAATCGAGTCGTATTGTATACGGATATTTAAAGAAAAATAAAGAAAAACTTCCAGGTTTGGAGGTATATTTATTTTTCAATACAATTAACTTGGTTTTACGTAAAATTATGCATTGTGATATATATTTTACCTCAAGAATTAAACACGTTCAAGATATTAGTTAGTTTAAGTTATTAATAACTATATTTTGATGATATATTCTCAAGTTCATATCGTTTGAGGTGTTACCGTTCGCCATCAAACTTATATCACCGATTATATAATTTGGATCTCGATTTTAAATCATGAACCACCGGCTCAGAAATTTACTTTTACCTTTGTTTACAAATCCTTTCGGTATTAAGGCTTCATAGCACTGATTTCTAAGTGCTTCATTTAGATACCACAGAGACTCCGTGACCCCGTTATCTCAGAAGCCATAATTCCAGCCGCTCACACCTAATGCAAGAAGTTTGTCGCTATTATAAGAAACTTTTTTCTTCTAAGATAGGGGCCGGTAATCCGAAGCCTAGGTCACTTTTCCAAATCATAAGACTGAAACGAGGAAGTAACCAAGGCCTATAAATCTTGGAAGTGGCCGCACCTCTCCTGGCTACACACAATTTGTAACTTCGGATTGAACATTCCGTTTTTGAGCTAAAATGTTCCGAAAAAATCCGATATGATCAATGTTTATTATTTACATTTAAAAGAAGGGCAAGATATAAAACCATATAAGTTGAATGAAATTTTTTTTGTACCAACAGTGAATGAATATGTGACCAGATTTCCGACTAAAGTCAAGCGAACTAAATGAAAGAAAATGTTCACGTTCGGTTAACTTTTGAAATTGTATGAGGTAGATGAATGCAGGATAAGACCCATTTTCAAGTTTCGAAGCGAAGCAATTTTCTGATATTCGTGTAAAATGCCGAGGAATGTCTTTCTTCTTGAAATGACAAAATAATATAACGAGGTATTAACCTGAAATATAAGAGAGAGAGAGAGAGAGAGAGAGAGAGAGAGAGAGAGAGAGAGAGAGTCTTATAAAATGTTCCATAATGTCAGGACCCTTTTCCAGCATCTTCGCTGTAACCCCAAAATCCTCTGACCATTTCCCTTCATTTCCGACTGTTCGTCCATTTCACATCTCACGTGGAAGAAGAGGAGGAAGAAGGGAAAGAGAAGCACGGAGAAAAGGAGAAGAACCCGAAGAAAGGCTGGCACATAAATCTTCTATACCATAATGAAAAGATCAGATCTGAACGCACACTTTCGCTCTCTTGCAAAAAGCTCCGCACATTTTCGGCTCCTTTCGCTCTGGTTAAACACAGGGATCCTTAAATAGAATCGCAAAGTCGATAATTAAGGGGGAATCAACATGCGAGTTTATTTTCGAATAAAGTTTCCGTTGTGTAATTACCACGTTGAAATATTACGTCACAGATTTCTCTTATTTGCGAGACTGAAAATGAGCTTGGATGAGGGAACTGGAACTGGATCAGACTTGAGAGTCACTTCGTAATACCGTAAAATGAGAAACTAGAAATGCTAATCAAGTTTTGATCTCAGTAGTTATTTCATTCTGCTTATGTATATTTTTGTTACTGTTTTTATTTTTGAAATATTATATTCTAATTGTTCATTACTTCTCATATACTGTAGTTTGTTTATTTACTTTCCCCACTGGGCTATTTTTCCCTGTTGGAGCTCTTTGGCTTAGAGCATCCTGCTTTTCCAACTAGGGTTGTAGCCTAGCTAGTAATGATAATGTACTACTACTAATAATAGTAATTGTTACGAATGGAATAACTAATCTTCTTCTTCTTCTTCTCTATATTATTATTATTATTATTATTATTATTATTATTATTATTATTATTATTATTATTATTATTATTATTATTATTATTATTATTACTAACTGCAATCTTAGAATATATAAGACTATACAGTACTTGTTTGACTGCTAATTTAGGTAGAAGTTATAGCTTCTGTAAATCACTTTCGACCGGCGTTAACGTAAAACTCATAAATTACTAAATTGTTTTTCATTAATTGTACAAATGTTTGTGAATCTTCTCACACATTGCGACGACATTGACCTAGAACAACCTTCCAAAGTCAATTTCGTTTCTTATTAACTTCCCGACGGTAAGACGACCAGGCACCTCTTGTTACGAGTATACATAGGTGCTGTTTGACATGTTGCTATATCAGTGTAAATATTAGTTTTAAAACCTTTTTTGGGGGGATTGTGAATATATTGAAGACTAAAATCAATTGATAATCGTGATATATATATATATATATATATATATATATATATATATATATACAGTATATTATATATATATATATATATATATATATATATATATATATATATATATATATATATATATCCTATTCAAGACATAGATGACTGGCGAAACCTAACCAAGGCCCTTTGCGCCAATAGGCTTAGGAGGACATGATGATATATATATATATATATATATATATATATATATATATATATATATATATGTGTGTGTGTGTGTGTATGTGTGTGTGTAATATATTTATATGTGTAAATATATAAATATATATACATACACACACACACACACACACACATATATATATATATATATATATATATATATATATATATATATATATATATATATATATATATATATATATATATATATATATTTATTTATTTATTTATGCAGCAAAATCTGACGCCATTTTTTGCCGTTATTACTAATAAACATGCAAGACCTTTATTTAGATCTTATTAAAGTGAAAATTAGTATATTATGTGTATGCATGTATACGCATATGCTCTCTCTCTCTCTCTCTCTCTCTCTCTCTCTCTCTCTCTCTCTCTCTAATACGTATGAGCAAACTTTGCATAGATTTTAAAACGGAATGAATTTCTTGTGACCCTGGCCGATTCATTCGCTAATTTTTTGCTATTCTCAAATTTGCAAATTTTATTAGCATTCAAGGCCAAAATTGGAATTTCTCCACCTTCTAAAACGTTTAAATCTTTGGCTTCTATCTATTAACGGTTAATATATACCCAGTAACTCCCTAACTGGTGTTTACATTTATTTGTATACGCTTCCATGTTTAATTTTAAAATTTCTGTTTCTGAAGTTTTAAGGAACTGGGTGATAACGTTGCAGAACTCAAATGTGCTGGGAGTTTGTAGGATTAAAAGTATAATGATCAAGTATGGTTGTGGTTGTGTGACTTATTGGCCTTTTATGATCTGTAGAATATCTGTTTCAATATTAAGGCTCCAAAGGATCTGGGGAGAAGGATAAATGTCTGTAAAGGAAAAAGTGATGATTAGGGTGAACTAAAGATTGATTAAAGAATAATATTTTAATGTTAAAAAAGGTGTAATAGTGTAAGGTTGAGAAAAGGATAAAAGAAAAAAATATGATTGTGCAGAAGTGCAACGAAAAGGCGAATACAGAAAAAAATGTGTAAGGGAGTACTTATAATGAAATACACGAATAACAGATTGAAAACTAAAGGCAATGATCATGTAATCTTAGATAAGCCTTTGCCAGAACAATTACAAATGGATACTTATGAGACATTTGTACTGTGCTTGTCAGTTTCCTAATAAAAGGTAAAATTTTAAAAGCAATAGTGTGAGTGTTTCGATGTGAATGCATAGATGGGAAAGTGACTTGTTTGGCGTAAAAACGGACCTTAGACTAGGATGTATTATGTCTCCAGTTGTATGTCACATTCACCGAGATAAGAATGGGAGACAAATTGAATGATATTTGTGAAGGGTTCAGTGCGGTTCAGAGGTAATAAAGAAATGTCACTACAGGTGGAAAAATATTGAAAGTGTGTGAAAATAATATGATAACACTTTCGACGTCGTGAAAAGAAAACATTACAAAGGATATGACATGTTTGACGTATGAAAAAGAAAACGTTGAAAAGGATATGACACGTTTGACGTATGAAAAAAAAAAGTTGATTAGTGCAAGAATGAAAATAATGGAGTATTTACGCACATTGAGGAAAATATTGAGAATAATGAAAAGAACGCAAGTGAAGAATCCTGTAATGCATAAAGTCCGGAAATAACCTTGAGCTTTGTCGATAAATTGAAAAAAATAGTTCGAAAGAACAATTCATCGTACTCTTTCTCAGCGACTGTGGAGTGGGGTTGTTTGAATTGAATAAATTATTTACGTATCCTATATGAGGGGAAACGGAATACCTAGTGAAATGACAGGGAGGTGTGATGATATTGCAGGGAAGTTAGCATAAGTGAAAGGATGGAGCCAAGTATTTTAAGTGATTTTATCTTGCAGAGAGTATGAAAGAAGAAAGAAGGCAAGTAGGTGATGAGGATCTTTGTCAGGAGTTTTGGTAAGAAAGGAGAGAATTAAATCTTGGTATGGATTGACCGTATGACCTGAATAATAGAACAAAGGGGCTCGGATTATTATTATTATTATTATTATTATTATTATTATTATTATTAGTTAGGCTACAACTCTAGTTGGAAAAGCAGGATGCTATAAGCCTAAGGGCTTGAATAGGGAGAAATAGCCCAGTGAGGAAAATGATAATATAGATAAGGTATAAGTGAATGCTACTGTATGCGAAATACGGATCAATGATAAGGATTTCGTTGGTGATATGACCTTTCATGAAATCAAGAAAGTTGGTAATTTTCCGTTGAGTGATAACAAGGGCGCTTTTTTGAGGATTTTTTTTTCTTTTTTTTTAAGATCTGTTAACAAGTTTGTATTTGTAGGTGTGTAAAAAACGTTATGAATCGATGGAAGCACGAATTCCCTTACACATATGATACACACACACACACACACACACACACACACAGATATATATATATATATATATATATATATATATATATATATAATATATATATATATATATAAGTATATATATATATACGTATGTATGCCCATTTTCATCAGCTTGTAGAATGGAGTGATAATTTTCTGAGTAGCCGAATATCCAACACGAAAGCAAACTCATAGGATGTGGTTTATTTAGGCTCTTAGTTTGAATAAAGCAAGTTCATTCAATGCTAAAAATGTTAAATGATGATTAAAACAAGAGTTGAAACCAAACTTATAAGGACTTACAGAAATATTGTAGGTATCATCAACCTATCGCAAATTTTATTGACAGAATCCCATCTTATATTCATGGTACCTTAGTTTCCATTCGCCTTCGACGAGGAATGGAAGTAACTTGTAGTTTCTTCCTTCACAATGATGTCTATGACAATGCCTCGTGGTACACATGTTCTCTTTCCTTCCTTAAATATCTTAAGGAAAGTCCTCGCGAGCTTACTGAATTCCCAGTGGTAGCTGCCAACGACCGCTATCCGCCGGTACCTGCTCGTGGTACGTGCTGCACAGAGGAGTAGTCTAAGCAGTCTTTCGTTTGTTTTGTGGTAGCTTAATGGAAGACAAAGATAAGGCATGACTTGTTTGTTAGATTGTGGTACCTAAAGTAGTTTTTTGCCATTGAAACACTAAAATTTAATGTTTTTATCTGTTTAGTTTCGGTTTAATTTTCAACGGGAACCGGTCACGGTATTCTCTTAAAGTAGAATTGGGTAAAGATATGCGTAAAAGTGCCACTAATTCCACCCATAACGACGTAATATTTCCACAAAATAGAAAATAAAACCAGCATGAGTTTTTCGAACCCAGATAGCGTCTTCTAATACACAAAGATGAAATAAGAATGTTTAATGTCAAAATGTTAAAAAGAAGAAAGATTACTCAACATTTCCTTGTTTTGATAGTATAGATATCGTTAAAACTTCTTGTGCAGTAATGGCATGTATTCCCGCATTATAAAAAGTCTGTTTAGTATTAACTTCAAGTTGAGAGCCAGAAAAGAACAGTGGCTTGTCGACCCGGCCAAAAGATCGATCGTTTTCCAGTTATCCGGACCAAGCCCACACAACACAGATCACCTGTCTAACAATGCCCTTAAGGTGCTCTCATTTCATACTCTATCGATCCCTTAAAGTAATGATTACCTACATACGTGAATTTTAGGGCGGGTCCTTCCCTCTCTTTGATGTCATTTGTGTGTGTTTACACAAATGTTTATGTAATTTTTATGTATACCAACATGTGTTTATGTATATTTCTGTATGCACACTTATTATTATTACTAGCTAAGCTACAACCGTAGTTGTAAATGGAAGATGACACACACTCACTCATATATATATATATATATATATATATATATATATATATATATATAATGTAATATTTGTTTGATAGTTTTGTTGTGTTTTGACGAACTACTGGTGAGCCAAATGCGCAGTTTTTTGCTTGACTAATGTCGAGTCAATAACTATTTTTGCTCTTCACTAATCTCTCTCTCTCTCTCTCTCTCTCTCTCTCTCTCTCTCTCTCTCTCTCTCTCTATCTCTCTCTCTCTCGTGAACAAGACATGGGGCTCCGTTATTAAAGTTGGCAAAACATCCAACTGCTTTCCTGTTTGGAAATGTTTTTTTTTAATGATTGCCGACTTTCGTACCGCAGAATTTAATCATAACAGGTTCTGCTTTTATGATAAATCTTTACTTTTATTTAGTTTAAACAGGGCAAAGGGGAAATTCACTATTTAATTTTAATGCCAAAAGACTTACGCCAACGACTGTAACTAATTAGGAAAATAACATTATTAAACATTATTACTTTGTTAATTAACCTCTTAATATCCTCGTTACTGTGGATTTAAAAAAGGCAAAATGTAGTCAAATTTCTTGGTCTTTTAAATATTTTTAAGCTAGTAACCTTTTGAGGCGAAAGTATCCAAGATGTTTGTTCTTATTATACCACAAACTTTCATTTTTTTTCAAATACTCAATAATGACATGAGATTTTATTTTTTCTTCTCTCTGTTAATTGCGCTCGTAGATGCTCAAAATACTCTTCCAATAGCTCGTAGTTGCATAATGTCTGACAAGAAAAAAAAAATTACCAACACCTGCAGCCTCAGACAATTTACGGTGATGTAGCTGGTTGTTATTATGTCTAATCTTGTTATTTGGATATCGCGGTGGACGTCAAATTCCTACTTAAACACGTATTTATATACGTATATATATATATATATATATATATATATATATATATATATATATATATAATAGTGTGGGTGAATAAGATGGTTGCCACCCGGGGGCGAAAAGACGTTAAGCATATAGAATATATATATATATATATATATATATATATATATATATATATATATATATATATATATGTATATATATATATATATATATATATGTATAAATATATACAGTATATATATATATATATATATATATATATATATGTAAAATATATACAGTATATGTATATATATATATATATATATATATATATATATATATATATATATATATATATGTAAAATATATACAGTATATGTGTATATATATATACATATATCTATATATTTGTGTGTGTATGCAAATATATAAAAAGAAAGAAAGAAAAACAAGCAACTGTTGTTATCTCTAATAAATCTCACCCATGTGATGCAGTAGGTTCGTGGGGGTTACCGTTCAAAGGAGTCGCGAAAACGTTCCCTTTCGCCACACCAAGCTATAGGCAACTGGCAGCCGGCGCCAACTGTATTGTCGGTAACCCAGCGATGGGGGCGCTTCACGCCTCCACATATAGGGCCTGGCCACCGCTACATCCGTGCCTCTCTCTCACTCTCTCTCTCTCTCTCTCTCTCTCTCTCTCTCTCTCTCTCTCTCTGAAAAGTTAACTTTTGCACGTATGAGACTTGGTAGAAAATCAAGAACAGATGAGTCATAAATATATAAGACCATTTTCTCTCTCTCTCTCTCTCTCTCTCTCTCTCTCTCTCTCTCTCTGTATATATATATATATATATATGTGTGTGTGTGTATATATATATATATATATGATATGATATGAAAGACATCACAATATTGCGTTCGATAGAAATAAAATTTAACCTCACATTGGGATAGAACCTTAGCACGATTGGTATCTTATGGCTCGATCCCAGTGTTCGGTAGGAATTGTGTGTATATATATATATGTATATATATATGTGTGTATATATATGTGTATATATATGTTTGTATATATATATATATATATATATATATATATATATATATATATATATATATATGTATATATATATGTATGTGTATATATATATACTGTATATATATAGTATATGCATATATATATATATATATATATATATGTATATATACACGCACACGTTTTCAAGTATTTTATGATTTTTTAATCTCTCTCTCTCTCTCTCTCTCTCTCTCTCTCTCTCTCTCATACGAAATCACGCTTAAAAATAATTCAATTCTCCTCCCGCACGCGAACACCTTATTTCACGGGGTCTATGAAATTACCTGCTGTCTAACCCAGAGGGATTACCAAACCTCTTAGAGGGAAAAAAAACGGAAATGTAAGAAACGTGTCTTAGAAAAAAAGAGTATATTCTAAAACGTTCGGGTACTTTAATGAAAAGAGAAGTAGCTCTTGGTACCGTGGAGGTTGGACCTATTTTCCCTTCTCCCCCCTCCTGCCTCCTATCTCTCTTCCACCCCCTCCACCATCTTGGCCACACCCTCCCTCCCACCTTGCCCTTGGCATCGTCATGGTCTAAGCATGAGGCCACGGGCGAATATATACTCTAAGTACTATGGCCTCAGCCCGGCCACACAAAGCACACAGCATTGCCGTGTGTACATGTGCGACCAGACGTAAGCATCCCTACACCTGTGTAAGGTCAATACACCTGCAACTTTACCAGGAGGTCGGGAGAAAAAGAAAATAAAGACAAAAATCGTTCCAGCAGGGCATGCGCAGAGCATACGCAACATTGAATACCTTTGATGGAACAAATTCGTAATGGATTTATCTGAAGAACATTATAAACAATAACCGATATATGTTATATATCCTTCCACTTTCTTCGTTCCCCATTTCGTGGGGACAACGGAAAACGCGCAACCGAGTCTATAGCTTTAAAGACCTCAACGAAAATAAAGCTGTGCAAACGCCTACTGCCATGTCGGCCTTGGCTGGTTAGAGAAACTTGAAAAGAAAAATAAAATCCAATTATTTTTGCCTTTAAGAAGAAGAATACTAAAGCAATAAAACATAATTGATTTCTACCTTTAAGATAAAGCAACGGCTTTACTTCATTAAGAGAATGGTGCTTTATTTTAATAGCCCGCAAAGATATGTTACAATATCACCCTAATGGCAAATGCCAAGTCCTTTGATGCATGAAGATGAACGTTGCAGTTTTAGAAGGGGAAACAGTTAGTGCATTAGGGTGTGTGTGCGTGTGTGTGTGTGTGTGCGGGGCTGAGTCACAGCAGACGACATTCTTAACATTGGCAAGATTGGGCATTAACCTGCCACGAGAGGGAAGGAGAGAACTCGTATTTTTAGTCAGTGTAACAGGAATCGTTTTATGAGAGCAAGAGGAAAATATGAAAGAGAACGAGATAGTTTATTTACAAAAGAGACCAGATATATTGTGGCAGTAAGAGTGAATGAATACAGAATAGAGAAAAACGAATGATTTTAGTAGCGACATTCCTCAGAGAGAGAGAGAGAGAGAGAGAGAGAGAGAGAGAGAGATGTTGTTTCTTGATAGTGTACCCGAATGCTTACTCTAGCGATGACTCATCATAAGTGAAACCGCAAACTTATCTAGTCTTCATTTCACTAACGTTTCAGGAATCGTGCCTAAAAGTCTCGCTTTCAAATGCCAGAAAAATTTAACATGACAATAAATGAATCACCTATAGTCTATTTCTTTTAGCGATGCAGATTTGCACCGACTCGCAGCGGTGCCCTTTTAGCTCGGAAAAGTTTCCTGATCGCTGATTGGTTGGACGAGATTATTCTAACCAATCAGCGATCAGGAAACTTTTCCGAGCTAAAAGGGCACCGCTGCGAGTCGGTGCAAATCTGCCTCGCTAAAGGAAATGGACTGTAGTGCATCATCAATAAGTTATCCCACCCTGTGAAAACTTTTCGAAATCTAGTCTCAGTAACAAATGTTGCAGTCACGCCTTCTCTTCCCGGAATGTTGTTTTGAGGTAAATATGTTAGGTGATCATGTCACATCACGTGCAATGTTGTCAACAAACATTTTTCAGCTCGCAATTCTGTACTCGGAGAAAATTATTTTAGGAAAATGGCATTGGAAATGTGATCGTTTCAGATGTCCGTTACAGTTTTATGAATGCCTACGTTAGCGTGATGGAAACGAATCTCACGATAGTGAAGCTGGAAACAGCTTAAAGTTGAGTGGCTGGAAAACATATATTTATATTTATATATATGTATATATATATATATATATATATACTGTATGTATGTATATATATGTATATATATACCTATCTATCTATATATATAACTACCTATATATATCTATATATACATATATATATAACTATCTATCTATCTATATATGTATATATATACCTACCTATCTATCTATATATATATATATATATATATATAGTATATATATTTATATTTATTTCCAATTATCGATAAACTCTACGTTATATCATCGTCCTGTTTCATTATGTATTTTTTTTTTTTTCGGAAATAATCTGGCCCGGTAATTTTCAACAAAAATATTATGCCATTGATAGTAAATTAATATCGAATTAATTGAAAGGAAAAGAATCTGACTATGATTTTCATATTTGAAAGCAAGTGTTACAAATATCACTTACATAAAAGATGCGATATAATATTACGTTGTTCACGTGGGAATAATTTCAATAAAAGAGTTGAACGTAAAACAAAATCTTAGAATTCTTTACTTTGCGAGATATATTCCCATCAAGTAATAGAATATCTTGAAATGATATTCCTATTTTGTTGATCTAATATTTTATTCCGGGCGATTACAATAAATATAGATAAAAGGATTTATTGAGAAGCTTTCCTGCTTTCGAACAAAATAATTTCTGGTTGCTTTACGTGATATATATTCTCTCTAGCAGGGTGGTAAATTCTTTCCAGGATTCGGAAGAAATAGCTCCTCTTTATCACTCCTTAACGAAGTCCATAATATCGAAATATTTTTTTCATTGGAGTTCTAGACGAAATGACCGCTTTTGTTCGTTCCTTATAAAGATTCTGGTGAAATAAATCCTTTTTTTTACTCGATTTCAAGATCCTGTGAGAAATGGTAACTTGTTTACATGGGTCGTTATACTACGGGGTGCAGTGTTGCAAGAGCCCGTGCCTGGCCGCAAGGGTCAGGCAATCTATAAGCAAGCAAGCAAAGGTCCTTATAGAACAACCGCTCTTGTTTTTATCTCGCTATAGGTCCTACGAAATAGCCTGAATTTATTTAATTCTTTCCTGAAGTTCTGGTGAATAACAATTTTTGTATGGGTTCCATTTTTCCCTTTAATTCGCTCGATTTTTTAGTTCCTATGAACGAGCCATCAAAGTTTTTTCCTTTTTAGGGGTTTATGAATTATCATCTTTCGTTCGCTCCGCGTCGAGGTTCTTACGAACAGGCCCTTCTGGTATGTAAATAGTTGGAACTCCTGGTGAAGTACTACCACTCTATCAACTCTTTCCAAGTTTTATTGATTAAATAATATTGCATGTTCACTATATTTCATGGGTCTTGACCAAATACCATCTATTTCTTTTGTGCATCTTTTTAAAGATTCAAAAGAAGTAGCCACAATAGTTAATTCATAAGTGGAGGTTCTGATAAAGAAAGCCTCTCGTTTACTTCTTTTAAAGGTACTTCCGAAATATTCTATGGAGCTCCCCCTTTTCCGTAAGAACTTATGTAATATACCCACTTATTTTTTTCGCTTTAAATGACCAGATGAGATAGCTAATCTTTCCTGAGGCCCTGTTGGAATAATCATGTCACTCCTTTTTGTAGGGTAGAAATAAATACTCCAAATTTAAGCTTTCGTTTTGAATGCTCTGGAGTACTTTATACTGCTCACTGATTTTCAAACGTCCCAGTGAAATAATCCTCTCGTTGTTCCCTCTGCTTAGGTGCTGATAAGTAACTCCTCTTGTTTGGTCTTTTTGGAGATCATAACAAAATAGCACCCTTTATATTCACCTGAAAAATACAACCGTTCCATGTGCTTTTTCAGTGGTGGCCTATTGGAAACGTCCATATCTGGCGATCTGCCTGACGGGGGATAGTCAGGCTCAAGCTCCATAGTTTCTTGTGTCTGCAACT
>NC_090730.1:149931715-149941715 GCF_036898095.1 Palaemon carinicauda | reverse complement strand
CTTTAAACCTTAAACCTTTATAGTAATAGCATGTAGAGGAATGAATAAAATCTGACATTATAGGTACTTTGTCATCTATCTAAAAGATAGACGTAAGATGCTAGAAATATGTACGGCTAATCGTTTTGCAATTAGTGATTTTGGGAAATATATAATTTTCATTTTTATTCATACTACTGAGCCGTTGCGCTTATCTTTTTGTTTGTTATTGTTTGGTAACCCCTGCAACTCTTTTTCCTTTAACCTATTTGGACGCTGTTTAGTTGAGGCTGGATAAATAAATCAATCTTGCTAAATATGAATTTGTTTCCTATCGGTCGGAAAGTTCAATTTACAATCTTACCATGTATATACGTAATAGCATCACAATGAGCACTTTCCATCAGTATTAAAATACATTTGTTAAATGCACCTCAAAAGAGACCAACGTTTAAGAACGCACACTTAACACACCAGTTCCCGATTTTATCCATACCTTTTAGTCACTCATCCGTAGGCAGTTAGTGCTGTCAGTGCACCTTACTTTGTGCACTGAAGGCATTGCTAAAGAATTTAACATTTTACTTATCGTGTGTTCCTTCGACCTTTCTTTTATTAAGCTAACCAGCCTCTCTATGTGTTACTTCAAAGTGAGACGTTGAGGTCTCCCTCCAGAGTCACCTTGAGATATGAGTATGTTATCTCATTTACGTTCTGAAACTCTGTCTTGCCTTCCAAACACTAAACTCACTCTGTCATTCAGTATCTTTATACAAGATTGATTAACCTAATGTGGGTCCAGAACCAAATGATCAGACGGAACTTTCATTGATCAAACTTTTATCGCTCAAAACCACCATCATTAAGAAAGAGCAATTCCTATATAGGAAGTCTCTCTCATTAATTCGTTCATGCATTATTTTAAATTCCCCTTTTTTATAAATACGTGATCAGCTAACTTTCCTATCATGAGGAGAACTTATCAAGAGGATCACAGGTGGTGAGTCTTTTTTAATTTAATTTTTTAACACTCACCCTCCGAAGCTGGGATGAGGATGATATTGGATGGCGTCTCATAAGGCCCATCCTTGGCCACCATTCTAACTTCGTAAGACCGTCTTGGATCGAGACCTGTCAGCGTCTGGTAGAGGCGTTCTCGCTCCATGGGCGATTGCTGCCATGATGTCGCGCCTTGCACTCTGGACGGAAAGCAAATCAGGATTCATTAAGGATGTTCAAGTTCTTACACCATTTATTCAAACATTCTTACGAGCACGCTTACTGGTATGATATGCTCTCAAGCAAACGAATACACAATAGCGCACACACACACACACACACACACATATATATATATATATATATATATATATATATATATATATATATATATATATATATATTGCTGAAATGTGCGATGCTTCAAGATGGCAGCAGGTTGGGGAGGAAAAAGGAAACGAAGAATTGACCAAGCGCTTTCGTGATTCAAGGTCTTATAAGACCTTGAGGAGGCGTAATAATAACACCAAAGGACACTGTCAATTCTTCGTTTCATTTTTCCTCCCGGCCTGCTGTCATATATATATATATATATATATATATATATATATATATATATATATATATATATATATATATATGTGTGTGTGTGTGTGTGTGTTTTGTGTATGTATTTGTATTTATGGATATTATTTCCATAGATATATCTGATTAATTATGGCATTATACGTGAGATAATATACATCTATTGTACATAAAAACTCATCTAGAATATAAGGTGTATAAATTAACATGTCATAGAAACACCACTATGACAAATGAAGCTCGATGTCGTAGCTGATATTTTCCGTTCTTAAAAAACCACATCGGTAGAAAAAAACTCCTTCCTAGGCCCCCCCCCCCCCAACATTTCTGTCTCATTCTATCTCTCTCTTACCTCTTTTCAACATAAAAATCAACTCCTGGATGTTTGTCGAAGTCTGGCTGCCAGTTGATCTTGACATTTACTCCACGTCCATCATCAGCAGCGTCTACGTCTCCATCACCATCCCTGTCTGCCATCTCGAGGTCATCTCCATCAATGTCTCCATCGCCATCTTCATCTCCAATGTCCCGGAAGTCAACGTCACCATCACCGTCAATGTCAGCGGCTATTACATCATCTCTGTCGACGTCACCGTCGTTGTCGACGTCAGCGGCGTTAATGTCATCCTGGTCAACGTCACCATCAAAGTCAGTGTCGATGACGTCATCTTCGTCAATGTCACCATCCCTATCGGTGTCTTTTAAAAAGACGTCGAGATTTCTGAAATCATTCCGGTCGATGTCACCATCACCATCCTTATCAGATGCAAGTAAATCCCGGCCATCCACAATGCCGTCACCGTTGACATCAGTAATGTCAGCAGCATCTACATCCAAGTCCCCATCCTTGTCAGCAGCCCTGATATCATCAGCATCAAAATCGCCATCATTGTCTACATCAGCAGCATCGAGGTCCTTCTGGTCAATCACGCCATCTCCGTTAATGTCTTTAACATCATTCTTATCAATAATGCCATCTTTATCTGTATCAGCCAAAATTATGCTCTCGCCATTGTCATCACTGGCATCAATATCTCCATCCTTATCTTCATCAGCAGCAATTACGTCATCACCATCAATATCGCCATCACCATCTTCATCACCAATGTCATTGGCATCTATGTCTCCATCGTGGTCCCTGTCTGCTGCCCTAATATCATGTACATCAACATCTCCATCATTATCAATGTCTGCTACATCAAAGTCATCTTGATCAATATCTCCATCACCATCAGTGTCTAAGACATCATCTTTATCGATATCACCATCATTATCTGTATCCTCCAGGAACACGTTGCGAAGAGAGAAATCCATAGCGTCAACGTCTCCGTCACCATCTCGATCCTTGACATCCAAGTCTCCTTCATCGATAAAACCATCACCATCAACGTCACTGACATCAGATGCATCAATGTCTCCGTCTCCATCTCTGTCTCCTTGCTTGACGTCTTCTTTATCAACGTCTCCATCATCATCGATGTCAGCTGCATTCTTGTCAGCCTCATCAATGTCCCCATCGCCATCAATGTCTAGAACGTCATCCTCATCTATGTCACCATCCCCATCTGTGTCTGCCAGAAGTGTGTTCCTAAACTTGTAGTCCTTAGCATCAACATCTCCGTCATTATCTCTGTCATCTAGGTCAAGATCATCGCTATCAAGTTTACCATCACCATCAAAGTCAGTTATATCAGCACCATCAACATCCCCATCACCATCCTTATCAGCAGCCCTAAGGTCGTCCATATCTACATCACCATCGTCATCGACATCAGCTGCAGCCAAGTCATCAATGTCAACATCACCATCACCATCAATATCAGTAACGTCATGACGGTCAATGTCACCATCTCCATCTCTGTCCTCCAATAGGACATTTTCCTCATCATCATCACTTGCATCTATGTCACCATCACCATCCTCATCAGCAGCAATTACGTCTGCCCCATCAAAATCACCATCTCCGTCTTCATCGCCTATGTCAGCTATATCAATGTCACCATCACCATCTCTGTCTGCAGCTTTGATGTCGTCGGCATCGACATCACCGTCATTATCAATATCGGCAATTGCATGATCGTCTTCGTCAATGTCACCATCATTATCGGTGTCGATAACATCTTCCTTGTCGATATCTCCGTCACCATCAACATCAGTCAAAATGACTCCTCTAAGAGCGAAATCCTCCTTGTCAATATCGCCATCACCATCCTTATCAGAAACTTCTAGGTCGTCACCGTCGAGTCGTCCATCACCATCAAGATCAGATAAGTCTGCTGCATCAATATCACCATCACCATCCTTATCGGCGATGCGCAGATCATCCATATCAATATCACCATCATCATCGACGTCGGCGGCTGCGAAGTCCACCTCGTCAATGACACCATCCCTGTTGAGATCAGTGACGTCATCCCTGTCTATATCACCATCCTGATCTCGGTCTTCGAGGAGTGTGTCTTCCTCGTCGTCATCGGAGGCATCAATGTCACCATCGCCATCTTCATCTGCTGCAATGACGTCAGCACCGTCGAAATCGCCGTCGCCGTCCTCGTCGCCAATGTCCGAAACGTCGACGTCACCGTCGTCATCCCTGTCCGCAGCCTTGACATCATCTTTGTCTACGTCACCGTCATTGTCAATGTCAGCTACATTAAAGTCATCCTCGTCAATGTCACCGTCATTGTCTACATCCAGGACGTCATCTTTGTCTATTACTCCGTCGTTGTTTGTGTCGCCGATAATGACATTCTGATTCCTGACATCCTCTTCATCGACATCACCATCTCCATCTTTGTCTCGGACCTCGTCTTCGTCGTCTTGGATGAGGGACCACGTGAATACTGGAATGGCTGGTCGACGGGGTTTCATCTCCTGCAGCTGCACTTCCATGGATGATCTGATGCAAGAAAGAAAGAGAATGATTGATAAATTAAGCACTTGATTGCGCATCATAAGATTCCCTGCAAGTTTGTAAGCATTGATATTTAAGATTAGCACAATCTTTAAGAAGTGAAGATTAACACAATAAGAGGCAATATATTACAGATATACATATGATGGGATTCACCTGAATGCAAAATTTAGGCTTAAGACAACGATTACAATCTGCACGTGTAATATACTATATTTCAAACGTAAATTAGGATTTATATGAATTTAATCTCCCTGTTTAGCGTAAATACCAAGGAATGTTTTTAAGGCAGCTAGAAACGACCGGTGAAAAATCACAACTTAAAACAGACTATGAAGCAATGTAATTAGACATTAGTGAAAATACTGTCCTTCAATAGTTTTCTTATTTATGTTCATTATCTGGAAAAAAAAATGATGAGAATCAAGTATAAAATCCTTCACAGTCATTCCATAAAAGCCTTATCGCCATTGGCTTCCTTCTAGACTTGAAAGGTTTCAGCCAATTTACTGTGTTGAAGTTAGCTCTTTCTAATTTTTCTCTCATGTTTCATAATCCCGTTTGAATCGCTTTCATACAAAACGCAAATGCCTCTTAATATAATTATTCTTTCCTATTTAAATATAGAAAAAGGCCATTTTCTGTTTCTCCTACGGCCATTTTCATTCTACTCAGTTTCTGTCGTGAATAAATGCCATATGCATTTTAACCTTTGCGTTAAATCTTCTCTCTTCATTTTGTTAGAAAATATGTGGCGATTTATTTTCAACTGCTGGAAGACAGATAGATTTTGATTATAACTAATAATAACTTCCTCACGCTTTAAGGCATAAATTAACAGGTATATCCAAATAAAGGCAGGTATTCTTGTTACTATATATAAATATATATATATATATATATATATATATATATATATATATATATATATATATATATATATATATATATTATATATATATATTATATATATATATATATATATATATATATATATATATATTAAATATATATATATATATATATATATATATATATATATATATATATATTGTATATATATATTATATATATATATATTATATATATATGTATATTATATATATATATATATATATATATATATATATATATATATATATATATATATATATATATATATATATATATATATATATATATATATATATTGTATATATATATTATATATATATATATATTATATATATATGTATATTATATATATATATATATATATATATATATATATATATATATATATATATATATATATATATATATATATATATAATCATCTTCATCTCCTACGCCTATTGACGTATGTATATATATATATATATATATATATATATATATATATATATATATATATATATATATATATATATATATATATACCATAAACCCATTTTCCTTTTTGGAGAGGGTGGTGCCATAATTGGTACAACATTCTAATTTCTAGTATTTTAAAGGCTGAAGCGGTATCTGCTAATTGCACGGTTTTTTTTCTTGACCACAACAGACGCTGATACCCATTTATAGCAGGGATAACTGGTAAGTCGAGTTATATATCACGTGATGTGGTCTCCCTATCATTACACAACGCTCATAGCTGCATACAAGTGTTCATGAATGTATACGTGGATATGAGTAAACGTGTTGTTTGTGTCTAATGACGTGAGAATGCTGATAAATTTTCATGCGAAGATTTATCATGTCTTAATAAGATAAACCTTCATGTAAATCAGTAATTACACATTCTTTCAAAATGAATAAACGATGTGTAAAATTAACGTAATACCATGATAGTAAAATTCATGTTTATATGGTGGTAAAATCACAGATATTGAACGGTAATGATAAGATACAGATATGTTGATGCAGTTATAGCTACGATATTTTGGATTTAGGCTTGTTTTATCCATTTATTTATTCACTTTATAGTAATGGTTTTATGCCATCAGCAGCTTCATTTATACTCGTAGTCCGGTATATATGGGATAATATTTCATTCTAAACTTCAAGTCCTTTTAACTCAATCATCTTTTTTTTTTCATCATATTGACCAAGAGAAATTAAGACCCTCACTCTTCTCCAGAGCCGGCACCGTTGACAGCAGCAACCGTGACACGGTATTTTCCTCCCTCTTGCAAGTTGGCCAACTTGATGAGTGTGTTGTCAGGCTTCAGTTCACCCGAAGTGTATTCGAGAATAGGGCCTTCCTCTCCGTCAGCGTCAATCAGACGGTACTGGACTTCATAGCCACGGGTAATGCCGTTGGTTTCCTCAGGTGCCTCCCAGTTCACCAGTAGGCTCTCGGATCCTAATTGCTGGACCTCGAATTTCGTGACTGGTCCAGATTCTGTTAAAAGACAGGAGATAAGAATAGATTATAATCTTCCTTAACATAATCATGTGAATCGAGGCTTTCAGTTCTAGACATCTAAAGGATTCAGATGTAATCTTTTTAGATTAAATTTAAATTATGTCCATTGCCATATTTGTAACTATGTGCATTAAACAATATGCGAGATTAATAGACACAAGCAAATGTCTTAATTGAAACCAAGAATTTTTTCTTTGAAAGATGGCTGTTTTTAGAGGATGACCTTGTAATTTCTTTACCCTACTATAGGACAGAGGAAAGTTTTCCCTAGTAACAAGATCCTTCAACGTTTTTCTTGAATAAACTAAGGCTAAAAAGGTAAAAGACATGAAGTAGCAGATTTTATTGGGCTATAAAAAGAAATCCGCATTAGTAACCGAAGTTAATTATTTAATAACATCGAGAGGGATTCCTGTAACAAGTTTAATGATGTAACCTTATCCATCCACTTTGAAATGGTTTATTTCATTTGGGAACTAATGCAGTTAGTTTACACCTCAGTGTTCAAAGAGAATTCCCTAGAAATTTTAGTTATCCAGTTTGACCTAAGTCAGTTTATTAGATTCTTCTTGAACTTGGCCAAATTATTACATTGGGAGCCAAATCATCCAAAATTTAGTGTTGGTAATTACCAAGCTGTAAGTTAGAATTTAAAGAGTTACATTACTTCAACTATAAAGGCAAAAAATTACATTTAAATCTGACAAAATTACCATGGAACTCCTTTTCATTCTCAAAATCACGATGAACTATTCTCCTAAAAGTCCCATAAAATTACATTTTACCTAACGCCACATGCTCCAAGCGAAACATTTGCTTGGACTACTAGCGATAGACTTACCCCCTTCAGCAGTTTTGAAAGAAACCTGAGAGCTGGCAGGTCCTGTGAAAGCAGAATTGACAGCACTAATCCGAGCATTGTATTCGGTGAAGGGATTGAGGTCAGTGAGATCAACTCGAGAAGCAGGACCAGTGGTTAGGATCTTCTGGGCATCATTCTCGTCCTCATCAGCTTCCCAGAGTTCAATCTGGAATGCAGTATTTCATAAGCAGCGAAATGCCAAGAAATTAAAGGAAAAATAAAAGGGAGTGTGCTGTGGTACTTTGATTCGCATACATATTTATAGCCACATAAAATATGAAGTATTTTGTTGGGACAAAACGTTAAGCAATGTTGTCGTACTCATTTATATTATTATATATTCTTCAATTAATATTAAAACACAGGAATAACGTAAAAGGGAAAGGTATGCCGTAAATAACTACTTTGAGTATCAAAAGATTGAAAAATTTGTTTTTAATCTAGTTGGATGGATAAGCAGTCTAAAACTGCTAGGGTTCAAACAAGGAAAAGACAGATTACCCCTAAAGAAAGATAGGCTACAGAAATAAAAAGAAAATGTTTAGCAAAACAGAATTCCAAAGTTTGTCTTTAAAGGAAATAAGATATTTGGCTAAGGACACCAACCTGATAACCAAGGAGAAGTCCGTGGACAGAGTCCTCATCGACTGGATCCCAAGTAAGTACCACTTCAGTAGCGTCAGCGTCGATGGCCTCTACCTCCGTAGGTGCATCTTCAGGAACTGCAGAAGGAAGGAGTCTTATGTAAAGAATATGCTAATCTTGATATAATTAACGCCCAAAAGGGGTCTAAGTGGCTAAGAAAATATAAACTTAATACGATGGATAACGTTCATTTAACCCTTTCGGTGTATTGTTTAATGTGAGTTTTTTATTGTTCTTAGTAAATACTAGGAAATGACGGAAATGACATTGTTGAACAGCTTAAAAAGTAACACGTGTGTGTGCATATTCATAAATGTAAAAGTACAAACACACATATAATGTATTTAAATCTTGTTAGGAGTAATCTCTCGAGGGGAGGATTATTAAGTATGCTTTGGGATCTTAAATCAGTACAGTGACACCACGAGTAGTAATAGTAGTATTTACATTTATTATTATCATTATGTTGTGTTGTACTTGCTTAGTCATATCTATATCAATAACGTAAATGGATTATGATTCTAGTAAATCTACTAAGACGCATACGGATCTAATGTGGTGTATGGGCGAATTGAATTGTAGGAAATCTAGAAGGTTCGAAAACGACTAAAATAATGCATACGTGGATGTTAAAAAGGAAGTGACGTCATTTGAGATGGGGTCTGGATTCCGAAATTATGTTATATCGTAGTAATTAGGTGTTTGTGAAAGTGTTTTTATCAGGTGAATAGGGATTATTTTAATTATATCTGAAAAGAACGTAAAGTTTTTATTTTCTACAAAGATCCTTACGAGAGCATTTTGGGAACAAGGTTTTGTAAGCCGTATAATAATATATAATGGCAAATTTTGCCTTTATGAGGCACACTTATAGGCAGTCAACTTGATAACTACAACGTCCTTCGGAATGCAGATCCGAAGTTAAGTTGAAAATTCAGCTATTCATCTCGATGATAACTTTGTTTGAACTCCCCAAGTGTTAAGGTAACTGCCTAAGCCTAGTACCAATTGTAAAATTTGGACCCATGCTCTGCCTGTAGCAGCACATAAGGAGCGTCCTTTGTATTTCTACTGAATACGATTCTCTTGAGATTTCTCACAATTTAGCACAGGTGAGTTTGGATCGAGATGTAAAATTGTGATTATGTAAAATATGTAAGTGAAACCTGCTTGATGCCGCTTTACTGCACTTAGTGATATTTTTGTAATAAAAGTATATATTCTCGTTAAATATGTAATGCAATTATATTCTGTAAGCGATCCATATTATTGAATCTTTTGACTTTATATATATATATATATATATATATATATATATATATATATATATATATATATATATATATATATATATATATATATCTGTTACCACCTCGCGTCTGGTCATTATTACTCTATTGTATTCAAATAACATTCATTGGTGACATCCTACAACGCTCTTCCAATTTTCTATACCATTTCTTACATTTTTTGACAAAACTTCTTAAGAATGATACGAAAATTACTACTATGCTGCTCAATTAATTTTCCCTTATGCCATCAGCTGTTTCAGCAATTAACTCGTTGCGATTATCAAAGCAACATTGATTTAAAAAGACATTGCAATGTT
>NC_090730.1:149909215-149926715 GCF_036898095.1 Palaemon carinicauda | reverse complement strand
CGTCCTGGCCAGAATGCTCTAGAATAGGTACCACAGGCTCAGGAGATTCACCGTATATGTTGTGGGCCTCGACTACCACTTGATATTCTTGGTATGGAGGCAAGTTTTCGAGGTCAACCTCATTCTGCAATATAAAAAAAGTTAGACCATTAAATAAAATGTTCACCTTGTCCTAAGCCTTCTTTTGAGGGCCTGTTATGTTGATATCTAAGTTTAGATGTTTTTTATGTGGCGTTGCTTAAATAAAAGAATTCATGCAAAACATAGTTTTTTTCTCGAATAAATATATTGTACGTTGGTTTATAACAACCACATTTCGTAATCAATGTCAACCACTTAATATCATAAAGAATATATTTTATCGTGGATCAGGCATTTAATTTTCTTTCACATTGAACCAAATGTAAAGAAAGAATGTAAGATATTGTTTAAAGGTCAATTACATCGCGTTAAGATATTATCCAACGTAATTGTTGGTGTCTAATTGAAAATAAACCTCAATCCAACCAAATTTACTTGATCTCTTTTTATGGGATACGGCCAAGACATGATTTGTAGTACGGAAATTAAACTTCTTTTCCGGTCACACGCTCATATGACCTTGAGTTCCCTTTTCGAAAATGATCATTAACTAGATCAACTAGCAAGTTATCCATACAGAAATGACAAGTTATAGCTTATCCATAAGTATACGAGACGGAACTAAGTTATCTTCTTTATCTCTTGAAATATCGAGCACTTCCCAGCTTCATGTAATTAAACATACAACTATTTCTGTTTCAAGTTTAAAAGCCCAAGCCTTCAGCTAAGTTTGTTCCTTTTCTCGTGATAGGCTGCACTGTACTGGGTTTTAACATATATAATATATAGTTTAAATGGGAAAGACTTTTCCTCTTCTCTTTATTCAGTATTTGGGAAACCACTGAACATATCTACTTTTTTAGTTTAAATGCTGCTCTCTATCTTCTTGTTCCTCTGTATTTGAGTTATTTGTATCTTGCAATTAATGGGTATTTAGAACTAATAACCATGATTGTTGAAAATTGAAATGATCTCTGTTAATCACATCTTTTTGTACATCATTCATCATAAAATTATTCTATTTATTCAACTTTATAGTTTTGTTTCCATGACTTACTTACCTCTTCCCAATCTTCTATTATCATAAACTGCCAACCATCCTCAGTTTTATCATCATCATCATCACCACCTGCCTCTTCATCCCCATCCTCGTCGTCATCTCCTCCATCACCATTTTCATCCTCTGGGGTCTCTTTTTCATCATCTTTTGTGTCATTGCCAAGTGGTCGCCACAGCACCTTGTAGTGGAAGTCTGCACCGTTGTGTTCTTCTTGGTCCATGACCTGCGAGGAAAGAATATTTTCAGCATCGTTTATCTTAAAGGAAATATACACTATACACATTTCTAGTCTTATTTACTTGAAGTAAAAGATACGTTAAAATTTTCTAGTCTTATTTACTTGAAGTAAAAGATACGTTAAAATTTTCTAGTCTTATTTACTTGAAGTAAAAGATACGTTAAAATTTTCTAGTCTTATTTACTTGAAGTAAAAGATACGTTAAAATTTTCAAGTCTTATTTACTTGAAGTCAAAGATACGTTAAAATTTTCTAGTCTTATTTACTTGAAGTAAAATATACGTTAGAATTTTTTTTAGTGTTACTAACCATCAATGAAAGACATTCTGGGAAATTTTTACTATTCACATTAGATAAAAGATATGAAAGAGATATGACTCCAAGTAAGAAATATATATTTTTAAATGTTTCCAGTCTTATACACCTTATATTAAAGATATGCTCTGGATATTATGAAAGTTCCATCACCCTTAAATAAAAAAAAAATACCGAAGATATTCTCAGTTTTATAAACCATAATTTATATTAAGGCACGCTAGAACCAATTAAATATTCTTATATCTTGAATGTATATCTATAAATCTTTCCCTTTTCTGGATCATCGTCTTGAGCTATTGAATTAGTTAATATAAAAGCAGCTAAAACCTTTATATATATATATATATATATATATATATATATATATATATATATATATATATATATATATATATATATATATATATATATATATATATATATATATATAAACAGTCAGCTTGAACATGTTTTTAATCAAATCTAATTTCAGTCCATCCTGTTCATTTCTACCATTTGCACGACAATGGTTTTTAAAGTAAAGATCGATGGAAAAAATATCCAATTTCCCACATTTAGCCCTGGTAATTGCATTAGCTCTTTTAAGTATACCCTTGTCTTAGTCATGCTATATTTGTCTGTTCTTCGTGAATCTAGAACCATTTTAATAGAAGATATAAGACTGGGGTAAATTGGAGATTGAGAGTAAGCTCTGTTTTGACACCTTGGATTTTAACTCTGAATAACGTCATAAGGTCTTTAAAAGTGACACTATTCTAATGCCTTTTGACATGATTCTCCTGTCAGCTTTTCTCCACAGCATATTTAGGGAGAACAATAACAAAATATCACAAGCCTTGACCCCCTTCCACATCTCCTTTCAGTTACTTACATCCCATGAGATGTGCAGAGAGCCGGGAGCATTTGGAACGACCGTCACGTTGTTCGGGTGATGACTTGGAGGTAAACCAGGAGAGGCGCACTCGTAAGTGTCCTCACTTGGATTCGACATGCCGACGCGGTTGAAGGCCAAGAGCCGGAAGGTGTAGTTCATGCCGGGACTCATTTGAACCTGCAGATGGGCAAAGATGAAAAGAGGAAAAGAAAGGTTAGTGAGTGTGGCCAATTTCACGTCTTGATTCTCATGTCGGTGGTGATAATGGTTATACCATTTCCAGGTAGAGATTCACTGTATATACAGATATCCAGGACTTCTTTGATTACATAGAGATATTGTCATTGCATAGAAAGCTAATTGTAGAATATATGTTAAGAAAACAGTGATCTACCCTTGTTATTACGCATACACATGGCACCTATTGTAAAGCAGAGATGAGGGGTTAACTAAATAACTGGTCATATAATGTTTATTCTTTAGCTTAGGGAAAGATAACTTTGCTGGACTATCCAAACACAGAAATACAGGGAGGGAAGGGGCGGGCTCTAACTTCGAATACCTACGAAAAACTGGTATCCAAATTTTACAGTGGGGGAGGGGGCGTTGGTCGGTTAAAATGGGGTCAAATTGCTAAAGCTAATTTAGAAAATATCATCATACTTTATTTTTAAGATAAGCACAAGAGTCTAAATCGGAAAAAAAAATGTTACTGTAATGCAGACATGCTGCCAATGACGTACATATAACCATTATAGTGATACATTTTTTTTATGATTAATAATGTTAATTTGGTTAAGCTTTATAGGTAACAATTACCATAATGTAATTTTATCTACCATAGATTTATGTATAATCAGCAACACCCATAGGAATGCTGATGAAAAGGAATACACGTAGATGCGGTATGATTTCTTAATACAGTTATCATATACTAAACTAATATTCTCAAGATAATTCGTTTTGACTGCGGTAAAGGAAGAGGGAGTCATCGAATTCATTTCCTTCTATTTCAAAATAGTCAAGATAACATATTTTGGGAGAGAAATTACTACTTAGTATATATATATATATATATATATATATATATATATATATATATATATATATATATATATATATATATATATATACATATATATATATATATATATATATATATATATATATATATATATATATATATATATATATATATATATATATATACAGTATGTATATATATATGTATGTATATATATATATATATATATATATATATATGTATATATGTATGTGTGTATATATGTAATATATATATATATATATATATATATATATATATATATATATATATATATATATATATATATTTAGATATTACACTTGAAAATCTACAGAACTTAGGGATATTGCTTTCAATAGTACTTCAACACAACTGGCGAAGACCACAAGAAAAACTGTAGAGGACGTCACCTGTTGACATACTTGGGAGGGGGTTATGGGGCATGACTGGGTGACCACCTACAGAGGAGATTTCCTGCCATAAAACTGTATTACTGTAACCAAAGGAGGTGGAGGAGGAGGAGGTCTGATGACATGGCAAGGGCGCTCTGTACTCGAAACATGGACAAGAAATACCTTTGTATTTTGGGGCAAATACAGGAGACTGTAATAAAAATAATTACACTTCTAATTGTACTAAATCATTAACAACTACAGGAGACTATAATCGATATGATTTTACATCCACTTTTAATTATGATGTTTTTTTTTTGATAAATATATGACTAAATGAGATAATTAGATAAGATAATTTAATATGTATATATTTTTAGATATAAAGTAGGCTGCAACGTACATTAGGACATTTCTAATATATTTTTCTTTGATTTATAATGACATGGTGTTAAATATAAGCTTTAGTTTAATCCTAAGTGTGATAAGTGGCATTAATTAAGTTGTATATCATGTCAATGGAATATTAGAAAGCTTGAAAGAGGCCGTTACCAATATAGAAATGAGAACCATTGGAGAACATAAATAGTATTAATTTATAATGGATACTCAACCATATTACACTTTATTCGCGAAAACTTTCGCTTTTCTATGGGATTGAACCTAACATAACCAGATTTCTGAGTGCTCGAAAGAAAGAGAATTCTACCCTAAGATAATTTTAGCCATGTGGGAAATCAAGGAATGGAAACAGGCTTATTTTGATCAAATGGAGTCGGAATATGTTTAATCTCTGACGATGAAGAGGAATATTTTTTTTTTTTCGGAGAATATGATGGCATGGAATCATTACATACTAACGTTCTGGAAAAGCTCTCCTGTTGGGTATTATTACAATGGATTTTGAAGAATATTTGTGCTTTTAGAGTTGAGAATGGTCGCTAAGTACAGTTATTGAGAAAACGTTTTTCAAACACGCGGCCCGTTCGATTTTCAATTAAAATAAATTATTTTATGGTGAAACACCTTGTTTATGTCTTGTTTTATAAATAAAAAAGAAAACTATTACAGATCGTTGCATTTGCTTTTTCATAAGATCACAATAGCACTTACAAAAACACTATGCACGGAGGACGAAACGAGCATGCCACTAAGCAATTATCAATAAGATGCTACACATAATTTATGACGTAATTAAAAAAAACAAAAAAAAACATTTTCTTATAAAAAAGTGTCTTTCATTATAAAACTGTTATATAAAAGACATTTAAACCAGGCATGTTGATGGTCACTAAAGCTCTTTAACACTCAACAAAGCTCTTTCAGGAAACGATTACATACTGTAAATAAAATAGGAAAAAAAATGAGGTAGCCCAAAGGCTGCGTGCAGCTGATGTACAAAAAGGCAACTACTCTTGGAAGCTGAGGTTTATTGACCACAAAAGAAGACGAGAAAGAAGTCAAAGGATTTCAGAATGAGTTTGTGCCTGTATGCCTATAATCATTTATATATGCTGTGATTCATGAGAAGCCATTATATGTCCTAACTAAGATTTAGAAAGAAGAGGAAGATTGGTAAAGGAGTAAACACGAGAGAGAATGGCAGATATTATCTGAATATATACTGTATATACCTACAGAGAGAGGAGAGAGATACTCACAAGAGCCATGGTGCGGAAGCGAGACTACCGATGATGAGCCAGGGGTAGAGGAGAGGTCAAAAGGAGGATTAGAAGAGGGGAAAAAGAAAATAATAGTTAGTTCAATGTTTTGCCGCCAGGGATTTGTTTACATCGGGATATGCAGAGTCCAGGAATTAAGGGTGGTTGGCAAGGAGTATGGGGGAGATTTTTTTTCTTCATAACTGGCTCTACATAATGTGCTGAGTTTTGTTTTTACATGTTAAACTATATTTTATGACAGTTTTTTTTAGTCAGTTATTAATTAAATCAAGCAATTGAAGAAAAACATCTACTACTTCGGGGTCAAAATTTAAATTTTAGATAAGGGATACAATTAGTAACACGAACATTGACTGGCACTCTTGATTTAACCTTCTCCATAACTGACTAAAAATTAGGAATAAAGAACTAATTTTTTTTATGTTTTATGTGTCTACAGAATATAAAAGGACACAGTTTACCTCAGGGAAATGTCAAAATCAATCTGAGAGGATCAGGAACTAATCATATACATCTACAGTCTCATTAGAAAAACCGTACTCTTTAAATGTATTCTAGAACTAGTTTGCTAAACTATAGCCAAGCTTTTATTTATCTTTACGATTCTATACTAACAACATCTATGAGAAAAAAAGCTCACTTTAAATAGTTCCTAATTTTTGAAAAAGGGAAAAAGAGCTTGTATGAATTATCATATAACTACATAAAAATTGAAGTATGGTTTACAGCATTGTCTGTATAATATATATATATATATATATATATATATATATATATATATATATATATATATATATATATATATATATAAATATATTTATATATATATATATATATATATATATATATATATATATATATATATATATATATATATATATATATATATATATATATATATATATATATATATATATATATATATATATATATATATATATATATATATATAATTTAATTGTATTAGATATGTACCTTTAATGGTTATGTGATGCAAGTTGTGTTCTGTAAATTTCTTTGTATGGATGTTTAAATTTCATGTTTAAATGCATTCAAGGCTTTACGTATACTAATAACAGTACTTTTAAAAAAACATAAAAAAAAATTCTATGCATCATAAAAAAAGCTCTGTACTGAGATACGTCAAACCCGCAAACACTTTCCTGAAAAATCAAACAAAGAAAATTCAAGATGAATTTCGATAAAAGACAACATGCCACAGGTTCTCAAAATACGTTGCATGAAGCAAAGAAAAAAATATCTAATCTTCGACACATCAGCACGAGTCCTCCATCATGCTCCAAGCTTTCAATTATGAGGAAAAAATAATACAATTAGGCAAACATTGTGTTTTTTAGATTCGTATAAACACAGACAAGAAATCAAGAAAGATAAAACAGCATTATGTATGTTTGTGAAACAAAACTTATTTTGAGAGTTAGGTGCAAATTAAGTAAACATCAAGTAAGACATCTATATAATTATTGGAAATAATCATTATCTGAAACAATTGAACATTACTACACATGATAACTCTCAAAAGATTTTTTTTTAGCATTGAAATAGAACTGCAAATCCAGAAATATTATCTGATAATATATCATTGTCCCTTTAGGTATATATTTCAGTTGATGCTCAATGAAACTGTAACATATGAAAGAAAACACAAAATAGAAACAACAACACGATACAAGCTTAACACTGATCATTCCAAAATCCAGATCTGGAAAATGAAAGCAAAATTTCTTACGGAGAGAAAGAGCGGCAGCGTTTGAAAGCAATTGGTCGCCTGAGAGAATGAGATATACCCTTCTATATAGGGGATTGGGGTGGGTTGTGGGATGAAGGGGTTTCAGTATCTTTCTTATCGGCTTCCATAGGATGCAAGATGAAATATAAACATTAGTAGGTATCATGTATTCTCATTTTTTTCTGAGCATTTCTCATAACCGAAAATTTCAGTCGTTAGCAAATACCATTCGTTTACCCTAGCAATGCGTAAGGGATGTCTAACGAGTGTTATGCCACTATTAGACCAATAGTTTGCAAAAAAGTAAATGAGCAAAGTCGCTGAGAAACGCGGTTTCATTTTCCTACAAAGAATTCTCAAATTTGTTTAAGTTTCGCAATAATACACCCTCTTTCAACGCAATGTTGCTTATGTACCAATGGGAAAAGAGCATTACTGAAAAGATTTAGCATTGTAGTATGTAGTTTAAGTCAAGAAAATATGTCTTCGTTAGTTTAAAGTCACATAACCAACAGAGGGCAAAACAAACTTGAAATATTTCTCACCGTGTAGCGGTCCTTTGGAATTTAGCCGTTAAATCTTTGGCTCCGATGAAGTAAACTTTACACCATAATGATCTCTAATGTATCTCAAAAAGTGAATCATATGCTAATTAACTCTAGACTTCTGAGTACTGTCGTACCACCCATTTCTGCTTACATGACCAGTGCTGTCAAAAAGGAATAGGCTCTTGGTGTGATATGTGTCTCTGGGAAATAAGAAATGTCTTGGTAGATGAGGTTCCTGTGCACCTAAGTACGTTGATTCTTAGGTCACTGCGTGGGAGTGATGGAAGGAGGCTATATATATTTATTTATTTTTTGATAATAAGGACCCTAGAAGAGATAGTATGTCCGAGTCCAGCAAAATAGGGGGGATGATGTCCTAGTTGTTACGAAACCCAATTATGTTTCTGGAATGACGAGCTGCTTATCCTAGGTACATAATTCTAATTAATTTGGTATTACGAACAGAAAATATAAATTATACGATTATCTCAAATTTACCGAAAAACGGGCTTTCGCGTGGGACTTGGGAATCCGGAGGATATAGTTGACTTCCTGGAAATACTTCCGTTTAAAGGAATATGATTATAACAGATAAGACAAAGGTAGTTAACGTGTTAAGATACATGAAGAACAGATTTCACAAGTCAATAAGATAAGATGGTAAAAGTTTATTTAAGTTAAGGGAATTAAAACTGCTATCAAGTAAAAGTTTGCGTTGGAAAAACCGGTGAACATTAATTTCACTTATAAACTTTAAAGGTAAATTAGATTAATTCATTATCTAAGATTATCAATAGAGGTAAGGGACTTTTCAATATCGAAAAAATAACAACTAACAGCTTAGTTAAGACGAAAGGTTAGATGAGGGATGGCTCTGATAGGAAAGTAAATTAGCTGGCAGTAATATTGAAAGGGATAAATCCCCCAGCCATCTCTCTGAACAATAGAATTGGTATCCAGTAGAGAATGGCAAAGTCTCAGAATACAAAAGCAAGATTAGGAAACATGGCGGTAAACAGAAGACATAGCATCGGTAGATTCTATACATTTCAGTAACACCAAATAATCAACTTCTAAGTAAGCATTAAGCATTTTCGTACCCTTCCTATAGTCGCCGCAAAGATTCCGGGCAAAATAAGCCTCACCCCCTGATGACGTCATAGCCAATCACGTTGTCTCCCATGTTAGCAGCGGTCACAGTACAACCCCTTACAAATTTCAAACTATACTAACTTATAACGCGGGAGATAACATGATTGGCTATGACGTCATCAGGGGGTGGGGCTTATTTTGCCCGGAATTTCTGCAGCGACTATAGTATAGTATAAGTGATGAAATGAGTATCATTTAGCAGAGAGAATGATATATATTTTCATTTAAATAGCTCGTACACAACATTTTTGGTCAATTATATCTTAAATGGAATACTTATAAGTAGGCATATTAAACTGGTATATTAATAAGAGAAACCACAAGGGAAATTTGAATTTTTTTTACACCATCAATTATGATAAAAGACATTAACTATCCCTAGGTAATCACATTCATATGTATTTCTAGTGGTATAACTGAATGTATCAAGATCATGTTAAATAAGAAAATCCATGAAGGAATTAAATACGAATCACATTATTTTTTCGCATGTACAAAAATAACTTTTACCGAAAAGAAGAAAGAGAGGCTGGCTTTTGACATAAAGAAATAAAACCATCACAGTTTTGGAAGACAAGTAGTAGTAGCATATGCGATTGACCATGCTGAAGCCAGCATGAAAACGATGAAGGCAGAGTAGATTCGAAACTCATGGAAGCCAGAGCATTGTCAGCTGATTCTGAAGCCAGCATAAGGAGTCAGAAGAGGATAAGCCAGCATAAGGAATAAGTTGTGAGTCATGTCAGCAAATATAATTAATCACTGTGAGGGAAAATGCAAAGGCCATTCACTTCGTTTCATTCAGATTATAAAACCCTTTTAGGTATAGATAATATGAACCTAGAAGCTATAAGTGACGGCATTAGAAGACTTTCGAAAGATGTCCGGGATCTACTCACAGAATAGGTCATCTCGCTGGATGGAATTTGGTTCTCTGCGTCCTTCCAGTCATCTGGATGGAATTGGGTGATGTATTGGATGACGTATCCCTGGAGGGGAGCGTTGTTGTCGCCCATGGACGCCCATTCCAAGAAGGCTGCTTGGTCTTCGCACTTCACTGTTTTCAGTTTAGGTGGATTGGGCACGTCTGTCGAATCAAGGGATATTTTTAGAAAAAGGTCTCGGCTATGATTTTGCAGGGTGATTTTTTTTGCCTGTTAGATGATAATGTCATCCTATTCTAAGACTGGCTGTTTAACTATTGTTTATCCTGATGCATTTCAAGTCTATTCACCAAAACAGTAGTGGGAAGTTACTCGGTGGCCGTTATAATGTAAGATGAGTTGTTTTTTGGCTTTTCATTTTGTAAAATTAACAATAGCTTCCATTGTCTAAGTCTCTAAGACGTACCCCTGAAACCTAAAACTTAGCTAACGTATCACCAATGTCCTGCCGTTTCTCGTTCATATATCTAATGTATATATTGATTATTTATTAATTATGAATTTTCTTCAAATACATAAAAAAATTGCCAAGACGAAAGTTCACAGTTATTAGTCTTCAAACAAAAAGATTCGTTCTTAGATTACAATGAAATTGAATTTTAATATCTGGATTAATCTACTTGTCTGAACCATGGAATACACTTTATTATTACAAATGAGAATTGCTTGCGAGAAAATGATCAAATTGCTACCATGGTAAGACTGATAAACTGTACCGTATTATCTATAATCTGCAGAGGTCTGTTCTCTTATCTTTCGTAAACAAACCTTCCTTTCATCTTTGCATCTATAATCTGCAAAAGTTTTCCCCCTCATTGTAACTGAACAGACTTTCTGTATATATTTGTAACTTTAATCTCTAGATGCATTTCTTTTTATTCTCCCTTTAAAAAATTTGCTTCTATGAATATATAGGAAACAATCCTTTTGCATTATCATTCCTGAACACCCCTTCAGTATGTTTGAAAATATAGTCAGTATTTACACCCGTTCTTTCATAAACAGACCTCCATTAAATATCTCAAGAACTATAGTTTTCGAAATTTTATGACCTAATGATAACTGGACAAACCTTCTACATTAAGTATGAGGTCATGAGAAGCTGTGTCTAAATCGGTCTTGACGCGACACGTGTAAACACCAGAGTCCTCTCCGTGCACTTGCATGATTTCCAGGACCCAAGTGGTTTCCTCACGATCGTCGTCCTCTTCCTCATCGTCGTCATCATCGTCACCACTTTTTTCTGGAGTAGAATAAAAGGGAAATTTAAGGTAATGTATAGATAACTAAATTTATAAGAAAATAAGCCATTATTCCTCAACTTAAATGACTCGCCAAAGATGATACAGTTTTTCCTAAGGTGCGTTTGAATGATCCTACTTAACATGGAATAGATAAAATTCTTAGAAACTCAAGACATATTCTGATAACCTACGCGACTTTGGGTACATATTTGAAATCGTGGAGCGTCCTCAAATATCGTTAATTCACAAGACTGAAATAGATCTGAAATAAATTATCTATTAAACACTAACTTCTAGGTTGTTTTTTTTTTATTCTCGTTATTAGTTCCTTAGACCTATTTGATAATTATTCCGCATCTTACCCTTTAAAACCTGCTTCAAATTCATAGTCTTACATATTATATTTCTAATATTACTTTTCCTCAATATTGGTAACAAATTTTTATCTAATGCATTCCTCTATACGCATCAAGAATAGTTCAAGCTTCTCTTTGATTTTTCCTGTTAGTGTATATGATTTTTATGCAACCAATAAACGAAAAATAACGATTTCTTTACATTTTCTTCTTGAAACTTCTCAACTTACTTGAGTGTCAACCACAAACGTCTTCCTTCTTAAAGATATTTAATAATTCAAAGGATAGTTTTTTTCCAAAGTACTGCAATTGACTTTAGAAAGAGGACTGTATATCAATCTGTCATCATAATCTGCCATTCTGTCAAAAATGCCATCCCCCATAAATATATTGAAAACGTGATGAATGATGTGGAAAAGATTCTAAGTGTTATACTTCATTACTATTTAGGTAAAATTATCTTCAGTATCTTCATTGGTGGTCTTATTAATCTGTGCAGCAGTTTTGCTTGGCATGTTCTACCTTTCTCACATCCATCAAGCACTGGGTGACACATCCGGCGTTTTAATTTTTCTCTTTTCTTTCAATGCTCTTCTCATGCAACCTCAACCTTCACCAACCCTGCAACCAGTCCTGCTAAAACTCCTCACGATCTCAGATTATACACGTGTTCATTCATTCTATTTTCACACCTGTTTTCTCTTTTCCTCTCGTATTTTATCGCTAAAGATATGGATAAGTACTGGGTGTGTTCCCGAGTAGCTAAAGAATTTCCTAGAAAAATCTCTCTTAGTTACTGTTTATCATACCTCTAGTTATGTCCTGTTCTTTAGAGGTTTCTTCCTTTGTAATCATCAAAACCAGCTTTAGAAATCCTTACTCTTTTTACTGATAAAGCTGCCAATTTCCCACTTCATAATTCTCCTCTGTAAGTCTAACAAGCCTTTTTCTTCTTCAGTCATGAGCTCTCATCATGTTAGGATTTTATGCTTTTACATAGCATGCATTCGTTTTGCTTAGGAGGTCCTTTTATTAGTTTTGAAAATCTGATGCTCTCATCTCTCATCATTACAGTGGTACCTCGGCTTACGAGTAACTTTGAATGCGAGAAAATCAGGATAGGGGCATACAAATTAGAATTGGATTACAAGCATAGCATCGGTCTACAAATAAAAATTTAGCTCAATTAAGAGAATTTTTCTGTGGAGAAGTATTAACGAGACTAGCACATGATGCACAGAAAGATGTTACTCAATTCCCTACGCCACCCACGCCGTGTTCACACCCTGATAACGTGATTTTTACACCATTTTTTGTTTCAAATTACCTCACATCTCCCTCCTCTTGCTCAGATCTTAACCTTTTCACTCTCCGAGCATCACTCATAGCAGCATCATTTACAGTAGATTGTGAGCGTCCTTGGAACTGTTTTTATAGAGTTGTGACAGCGTGTTCTGTGCCAAATTGGGATTGCTATTGTTCATCGTCAAGCTAACAGTACAGTATCGAGAGGACTCCCAAGAGGGTTAGAAAAGACAGTAAGAAGAGGGAGAAAATTACCGTAGAAGTGCAAAAGTTATCTGGACCAGTGAAAAGTAGTTAGCAGGAGATACGATTACCGAATTCTTTATTTGTAAAAAAATGAGCTAGCTATGTTAGCAGAAAAAAAGAAACATTCAAGACGAACCGAGGCTTTGAAAATTTTAAGAGAAAAACTGCCATGCATAGTGTTGTGCGACACTGTGAGGCTATGAGCTCCAATGACAAGGCAGAAGACGCATGTGTTTCAGAATTTAAAAGGTTTATGGATTCTAAAAGTCTTCAGTGTTGCAGAAAGTATTCAATTGCAACTAGTCCAGTCTTTTTTGGAAGAAGATGCCCAGAAGCACCTTCATTACAGCAGGGGTACAGGCAATTCGTGGTCACAAGCCCATGAAAGACTTGTCATTCTGCGATTCTGTGCTGATGCTAGCAGGGGTTGGTAAATCAAACCTCTCCTGGTGTACCACTTGAAGATTGCACGAGTTGTAAGAAGTAAAAGGTACAGAAGAAGCAATTGAACGATATGCAGAGGTCAAACAACAAGGCTTGGGTGGCTTGCATTTTGTCTGTAGAATGGGTCAATGGGGTTTCTATTCTTGAGGTCAAAAAGTACCTTATGGAGACGAACCTTCCACTCCAAGCTTTTTTTACTAATGGGCAATGCTCCTGCCTATCTTCCAGCCATTGAAGATGACCTAATGGAGAACTTGAAATTCAATAGAATCAAGTTACCACCACCCAGCACCACTCCAATGGATCAGCAGGTAATATCAAGAAGCTGTACACAAAAGCAATGTTCCAGCAATGCCTCGATGTCACTAAAGGGACCAATATCACTATCTGAGAGTTTCCACATTTCTGCATGTCAGGTGCCTCAAAATGATTGGCAAAGCCTGGGAAGGAGTCACCAACAAAATCCTCATTTCTGTCTTTAGGAAACTGTGACCTGAATGCTTTGCTTAACATTATTTTGAGGTATTCGAACCGATCCAGGAGGCAGTGACAATGAAATTGTGTCCTTGGAAAAGATAATGGAGTTAGAGGTGGACAATGATGACATCAATGAGCTTTTTGAGAAACAGTCAACAACTGACAACCGAAGAGCTGATGGACTTGCATAACGAGCGACGATAAATTGCGGATGAGATTTAATGTGAAGAGGAGGTACAGAGCGACAAACATCTCGTTTCAAGTGAAATTAGGGATATGTTAAAAATGTGGCAAATCCTGAAAAATTTTCTAGAAACACCTCACCCAGATAAGGCATCGGTAAGGCGAACAACAAATCTATTTACCGTCAATGTACAGAGTGACAAACCTATCGTTTCAAGTGAAATTAGGATGTTAAAAATGTGGCAAATCCTGCAAAATTTTGTAGAAACACCTCACCCAGATAAGGCATCGGAAAGGCAAACAACGCAGTCATCTCTAGACAGGTTCTTTGGGAAAGTTGTCCAGAAAGCGTAAACTAAGTGATTCATTTAGTTATAGAGAACGTTGATCATGAGTGAGAACGCCAGATATTTTACCTAAGGGAGATTCTCTCTCCAGACAGTAACCCCATTCTCCTCCTTTTCCTCTCTCATCTCCCTTACACCAGCCAAGACTATCCTCAAAGGTAAAGTGCGAGTTAATTGGTCAATATTTCTATTTTTTTTATTGTGAATTATAATTAATATTCATTTATAACGTTAGGTGTAATAAATTGTTCAATAATTCCCGTTACAAACTTGTAGAAATTAGTATATATGTATTTATGTACTAATTTCTTTTATATCTTATGGGAAAATTTGTTTTAGTTTGCGAGTGTGCTCCCTGAAGGTATTAAACTCATAAACTGAGGTACCACTGTATAACGCAAGTGACATATTTTTGTGATTTTTGACCTAACGTTGCCAACATTGAATCTATCAAAAATCCCCAAATTTTCATATCTCACTTCGTTTAGGTCGGCTAAATAGCAGACATTTATCCCACCAGAATTAAATGAATTATATTCATCGATTGCCGGACTAACATACAAATTCATATGTGACTCTTGAGACGAATGCATTTACGAGAGACATGAACGGTAGCAAGAAATTTCCTGTGATATGATAAGGATCAGGGAAGAACTTTGGCAATGTTTATCCTCTGCTAGTTATGGTTATTAGATGCGCTAGATTGTGAAACCTCTCTTGGAATAAGTGTTAAAATCTGCCGGAGTAATCTGCTATCATATATGAAGAAATTGTATCTCCATACCCCTTTTTCCCAGATGGTAGTTATCACCATCCAAGTCGATCTCATCTTCATCATGAAGCCAAGTGATTTCGGGTTCAAGAGCTTCATCGTACTTCACTTCACAGTCCAGACTGACATGATCTCCGGCTTCAACACGCTCGTGGATGACGCTTACTTCAACGCTAGTGTGACCTGTGGGAGGCAAAGATTTTAGGATATTGACACTTGAATTTACATAGAGAAAGAATTCTGATCAAGATTATTTACCAGTGATAAAGAAGTCAGTTATATTTGATTAATGCACCAATAGACTGTTTATTAAAGATGCATTTCTTCGTACGCAACTGGTAATTGAAAATAAGACAAATCTTATTGTAATTTTTGAAATCTCGGTGGAGACAACTAAAAAAAATGAATAGCAGACTTGAAGCCAAATGAAAATGTTGATGTTAATAGTATGAAATATATGCAAATAGTTACATGAAAATCTAAATGGTCACTTACTGCGAATCGCAACTTCAGCGTCACCCTCAATAGAACCAAACTTGTTTATGGCTTTGCAGATGTAACGACCGTCGGAGTGTTCATCCACAGACCTAAAATGTTAGAAATTTGATTGAAGGTTCCGGGAAATTAATCATTGTATACAGTCATACATACATATACAGTAGTTACACACACCTGTATAAATCTTCCCTATAGCCTATAATGAAGAACAAGTGTCTGGATATATATATATATATTTATATATATATATATATATATATATATATATATATATATATATAAATATATATATATATATATATATATATATATATTTATATATATATAATGTGTGTGTATATATATATATATATATATATATATATATATATATATATATATATATATATATTATGTAATATAATATTTCCTTCCTGTCGCAGAGCAGCATTGCCAGGCGTATAACTACTCGGTCTCTCGTCTCTCAGGTATGGGGAGGAAGTATTCATACCCTGTTAAGAGGGGGTACCCCGACAGGACAGAGGGGGTGGCGAGGAGGGTTGATTCTGTGTGAGGGTGTGTGTGTGCACATTTATCTAGAATATTTAGCCGTTATTTTTGACGGGTCAAGTACACTAGCGTATGTATATATATATATATATATATATATATATATATATATATATATATATATATATATATATATATATATAGTTTTAACTCGATATTGAATGCAAATAGACAGACGAAATCAACGCGAGCGATAATCTATGAAAGAGATTGAATTGCTTTTAAATAATTCAGCTTTGTTGAAATACGAAAAAAAAAAATATGTTTTAAAATCGTTTTTTGTTGAATTTTTATGTTTAGTGAAGCTAATATGCAACCGTAGTTGAAAAAGAAAGCTAAAAGTAAACGAACCCTAACTGAGAAATCAGCCCTGTAGAAATGTAAAAGTAAGGAATGAACTACAACAGAATTAGAAAAACTAAATTTAATAAGATTGTGAAATGTGTAACGGATAATGTATGAAGCCAGACCTAAATTCACTTGCTCAAAAAAAAAAAGATAGAAAAATCAGCCCTGTGGAAATGTGAAAGTAAGGAATGAACTACAACAGAATTAGAAAAACTAAAATGAATAAGATTGTGAAATGTATAACGGATAATGTATGAAGCCAGACCTAAATTCACTTGCTCAAAAAAAAAAAAAAAAAAAAACAGCTCCAAGTTTGTGGTTCTGAAGTTCCTCCTATTCAACCATGCGATTGAAAAATTTCTTACACAAATTGGTCACAATTGGATGACAACTTTTTTAATACTATGTAGCACTTAGTCTCACAAAAGAGAGGGTTTAGGTTGTTAGAATTAACTGTATATTTAGGTCTACGAGGTGAATGTTGTAGTCTGTGAAAATCTTGATGCAATGGATAGTCAGAGTATTGAAGAAATTAATAAAATGTACAATGAGTTCATTCAACTAAGGTACTCGAGATGATTATCAACATCATGGATTAGGAATTTAATATTCTTTATGCTTTTAATCAGCAATTCAAAATAAGATAG
>NC_090730.1:149886715-149904215 GCF_036898095.1 Palaemon carinicauda | reverse complement strand
ACCCATTACAGAGGCAGATGGGACATCCTCATATTCATGAAGTAGGTAAACATGAGAATATAGATGTTTTGGTGATTTAATGAAAACATCCATGCCTGGTGATCTACCGGACTGGGGTTCCAGTCCCGCTCAAGCTCGATAGTTTCTTGTATTGTTTGCAACCTCGCCATCCTTGTGAGCTAAGGATGGAGTGTTTTGGGGAGCCTATAGGTCTACCTGCTAAGTCATCAGCGCTGATCTTAGGTATATATGGTCAGTGTCAAGGGCATTGTCCTGCTAGATATGGCATCGCCACTGTCCCTTGTCTCTGCCATTCATGAACGGCTTCTAAACCTTAAACTTGAGTAAGACCTACACAGAACGTTGAGGTAGACGTTTTTGTAGACGTATCCATGGTCATTGGAGGCATTGCAAGATATGACGGCTTTGTGGTCCAGACTCAGGGTGTCGAAGACGATCTGTGGATGAGTGGGATTGTAAGTTCAGTATTAAGACCTGTCATCTTTGCAATAATGGTTATTAATTAGAAAGATCGAGGGAATATTGAATGAATAAATCTATTGGACATTAAAGTTTTTATATTGAGTCAAAGTATTCAATACATAAACAACTAGAAACAATAAATACATAACAAAGGGCGCTATGAAATGTGACATGGCACTATTTAATGTTTAATTATAGAAGATAGACTGCACAGGCTACGAAAGGGCGAGAAGGAAACTATTGGCAGAGATCGATCGTTCATAAGGATATTGGTCCGAGTGCAAATTTAGTTTTGACTATGATATTAGAGTGAATAGCTGATGTTAAAATTGTTTCTATATATGGAAAAAGGGCCTATCATTCCTATTACTTTGCTGAATGTTAACCTGAATGTACCCCTCATATTTTGGAAAACATTGACATTTTTATTTATCTTAGCGATTGCACTAATTTCCACATAGTTTTGAGCTAAAGCGCCGTTAACAAATACTGAAATAGGTCCTCAACAAAGCCTGGTTTTCTTCCCTGGCTAAAATGTTATTCAGGGATAAACTTACGAGTCATCATCAGCATTGTCTGTTTTATGGAAACACTTTCTCCACTCAATTTAGGTCCAATCACCGTTCCCCATTCATTAGTTAGTTCGGTATTATAATAGATTTAGAGAAGATTTTTTTTACATATCTAGAATTCCTGAAGCGTCTCATTGAATAGTTTGGTCGCCTTTCAAAGGCCCATTTTCTGATGCCATGGCTCAATGAATCTATAACAACTGGCCTTTACTCTGACGTGTACTTAAGCTACCGGCGGTATATTTCTTTAAGGGCTGTTTTGCATATTTCGGTTTTTATTCGGTGTTATATTGTACATGAAACCCACATTTTATATCCAATGCATACTTGATGCTCAATAAGATTTATAATGGTAATGAGTGTTGCAATTCTATAAGCTCTTGTTGCAAAATCTGAAAGTTTAATCTATAAAGAAGTAATCAAAACTGCAATAAATGGAAGGAATAGATAAGCTTATGGGCGCTTTCCTTAGTGGCCCGGATACCCCCTGGGAAGTTATTCCAATGCGTTTAGTCCCAGAATTTCTATTTCAAATGTTCTTTCATTATCAGATAAAAGAAAAATAATATTCAATATTATATTAGATAGCTTTGCCATCATAATGTTAATGCTTCATAAAAGCCATGAGACTGAAATGTAATCAAATGAAAATTATATCAGAGAATAAAATAGAAGAATGCGAGTTGTTTTTTCCTAATTATTACTAGAAAATCTTCTTCCAGTTGTTTTTCATTATTTGTTTTTACAAACAAGCCTCAAAGGTTTAGTGAGGATCTAGAATTCAAAATTACTAATACTGGTGCTTAAAGAAGAAGTCTGAAATGCAAAATTTGAAAGCTTAATCTATAAATCAGTAATCAAAACTGCAATAAATGGAAGGAATAGATAAGCTTATGGGCGCTTTCCTTAGTGGCCCGGATACCCCAGGGAAGTTATTCCAATGCGTTTAGTCCCAGAATTTCTATTTCAAATGTTCTTTCATTATCAAATAAAAGAAAAATAATATTCAATATTATATTAGATAGCTTTGCCATCATAATGCTAATGCTTCATAAAAGCCATGAGACTGAAATGTAATCAAATGAAAATTATATCAGAGAATAAAATAGAAGAATGTGAGTTGTTTATTCCATAATTATTACTAGAAAATCTTCTTCCAGTTGATATTTTTCATTATTGGTTTTTACAAACAAGCCTCAAAGGTTTAGTGAGGATCTAAAATTCAAAATTACTAGTACTGGGGCGTAAAGAAAAAGTCTGAAATGATAAAAATATAGTAATGATATTTATAATAGTTATAATTATTGTTATTGGCGATCAGGATGTGATCACATTAATGGGGAACAATATGATCACACCATTAATTTACTTCACGACCACCACAGGATAGGAAGTAGTATTACTCTAGACAGTACGTAAATTACTCAAACTAACAAACCCATGTCTATAATAAGCTCACACGAAACATCCGAATGATTGAAGACATTAAGGCTTTCAAGAGGAAACGGAAGACTTTCTTATTTCATCAATCGTATAACAGTGACGATTTAACAGTAAATGAACAATACGTGATATGAAATGTTAAATACTCTGAACGAACAAGGTAAAACGACAGTGGAGGTCCTGTAGAGAGTGGGGTTCCCCTGCTGCATGGGACCGGAAAAGCAGCTGTCAAAGTAAAAAGTTAAGTATATTCTGTATCTCACCGTTGTGTCGTGCGACTCCATAACCTCTCCATCCTTGGTCCAAGTGATGGTTGGTTCTGGGTCACCGCGAGCCTCGCAGTGGAAAATGGCTGATTCTCCTTCTGGTAAGTTGACGAAATCGGGTTCCACCACGAAGTGAGGAGCGGCTGAAAAATGGGTCACAGGTTAATGCTCAGTAAAACAAGAAGAAAGGTTATTGATAGACAAGGGAAGAAACAAGATGAACAGTGGCATGGAAAGAAATATGATAATTGGTCAAAGGAAGAAACGAGTCGATCAGTAAAGTAAGGTAGAATAAACGCGATCAATGGGTCAGGTTAATGAAGTAACAAAAAGTTCAGCAAACGAAGTGAAGGAAGAACTGAATGCCTTCAGTGTATAAAAATAATGTAAGGAAGACGATAAAACAAGAAACAAGGTTATTTTTAGACAAAGGAAGAAACGAGATGAGCTGTGGGCATAGAGAGAAATAAGATTATAAATGGTCAAAGGAAGAAACGAGTCGACCAGTAGAGTAAGGTAGAATAAACGCGATCAGTGGGTCAGGTTAATGAAATAACCAAAAGTTCAGCAGACGAAGTAAAAGAACTGAATGCATTCAATATATAAAAATAATGTAAGGAAGAAGCCGATAAAGGAATTAAGAAAGATACAAGATAATTTTCAGACAAAAGAAATTATGACAAATGCACAAAGAGAAGAAATAAAATTATCAAGGATAGAATAAATGAAGAAACCAGGGTGATCAAAGGACAAAATAAGGCAAGAAATAAATTTAAATGGCGCAAGAAGAAAGAAGATTAGATACTGTAATAAAATAACTTATCATCTACACTGGTAGAAGATCTCGTGCCTTGAATGAGTTGGGCTATAAAAAGCTCTTTCCTAGAAAAAATCTAAATATATCTACAAATGAATTAATGTTCGACTTAACAAGGAATAATAGTGATAAGCTCCAATGATAAATCCCAAGGATGAAACCAAAGCAATAAGAGGAGTAATCAGGTGTGCCTATACAATACATGTCATTCATTTAATCGGTTTAGTAAAATTACAGTAAATTCCCCTCAGAAAAGATGTTAACTACTTAACTTTTTTGAATGATTAAAAGACAAATTGGCTTAAGTAACGATTGATCAGAGTATGTGCTCGTAAAAGACCACGCGACTTTATTTACTTTTGAAGTTCAAGTCTCTTCCTAAGTGTAATGAGTAGCAGATTAATAAGGAACAAACGTATAGCTCAAGTAGCGTCTTAAGAATAATGAAATCGATATTTACTATAAATAAAATTGAAAGATTTTTTTTTTCACTAACAATAATGTTGAATACAATTGAATATGGATTTCTATTTTATGCACCCCGTTTTCTTTTGGTTATTTTTATGAGTAAAGATTTTTGTCTGTAATATATATTTTGTTTATCAACAGTACTTCATTCGTTCGTACTTTCCACTAATTCTTTTGTGATACAGGACAACAATGAAAGAGAGAACAATAGGACTTAACGAAAGGTCGAGACAATAGGACAACAGAAGCATAAAAGGTAAAAAGAGAGGTGAGGGAGGTTTGTTGTGCCATAAAACTTCTAATTCACTAGAGGTTGATTATAATATTCATAGGGTCTCGGATCCAGGCTGGTTGTGAATATAAAGTCAAGTAGATATTCAGATTAAGAAGAAACGAGGACTACTCATTTGTTTATTTCTTTCTTGATGTTTGTCAGTCTCCGTAATTATCATTTGGATATAAGATACCTAGAGGATTGGAAACGCCATGCTAGGTACGATTACTTTTAGATAACAATCTTACTTAGATTAATTGATTGATTTGAAGTTCTCTGGCATCCTGACATTCTAGACATTTAATATGTAGTTGCGGTATGCTCTAAATGACCTGTTACCACACATCATTCTTGGGTGAGTTTTTTATTACTATGTCCTCATAACATACTCCCAATAAATATATTGGAAGAAAGATATCAATAGGAAAGAACCATAAAAGGAGGAAAAACTAGTGTGGCCATAATTAAGATACTAAAATGAGGAGATAGAAATGGAGGGAAGAAAAGTTAGAAGCCTCATTTAGTTACAAGAGGTGATATGTATATATATATATATATATATATATATATATATATATATATATATATATATATATATATATATATATATATATATATATATATTATATATATATATATAAATAAGTAAATATATATATATATACATATATATAAATAAGTAAATATATATATATATATATATATATATATATATATATATACATACATACATATATATATATATATATATATATATATATATATATATATATATATATAAAGTATTAATCCACGGGAACCCTAAATATCAAAATCACTCAAATCTGGTATTAACAGGGAAAATTCATGAGAGACGACTGGTGAAATTTAACAGAGGCCCTTTGCGTCAATATATACATATTTTTATATATAAATATATATATATATATATATATGTGTGTGTGTGTGTGTGTAATATGAAGACCATTTCCCCTAACAGGAGTAGCATTTTATGAAACTAGCAACTAAACAGTCACTGCTGCATTTATACTTTAACTACAGATCTTTCCACTTTACCCTCTTTGTACACTTGCACAGAGGACTCAGTATCCAATACATGCATTATTTTACACGCTTTTCCCTTTACATAATATTGTTTGTACAATTTATTGTACAATCAAGGATTCAATCGGTTATTCGAGATTGCTGTGGTCATCTTTATTATTATTATTATTATTATTATTATTATTATTATTAGCTAAGCTATAACCCTAGTTGGAAAAGCAGGATGCCATAACTCCAAGATTAAACCCTCAACCAAGAGAAAAATGGTTTGATTTTGGAATGTCCTAGAAGAGCTTCTACCCTTACCAAGTGGAAAGTAGCCATTGAACAATTACAGTGCCGTAGTTAACCCATTAAGTGAAGAAGAATTGTTTGGTTATCTTAGTGTTGTTAGGTGAATGAGGAAAGAGGAATATGTAAAGAAGAGGCCAGACTACTCGGTGTATGTGCAGGCAAAGGAAAAAGGAGCCGTATCTAGAGGGTGTGGAACCAGAATCGCTTGCTCACACTCGACGTAAACTGTGAAATGGTGAGTCTCTCCCTCTCCAGCCTCGTTGCTGGCCTGACAGTAGTAAGAGCCCATGTCTTCTTCAGAGATGTCTGTAAGGGAGAGGACCTTGCCGTTGTGTTCCAGCTGGTCGTTCTCCACGTCGGCACGGCTCTCACGCCACCATTTCACGGTGGGAACTGGGCTGCAAAGACATTTTTGTTGTTAGAAAATCGTTTTATGGATGAGGTGAGAGGGAAGGGTGGGTTGCTTTTCCAATGTCCTATGCATTAATTCTGTATGGATATGTGTATACAAATATGTATATGTATGTATATGCAAATACATATATATGAATATGTATATATATAATATATATATAAATATATATATATATATATATATATATATATATATATATATATGTGTGTGTGTGTGTGTGTGTGTGTATGTATGTATATGTTTATACACATACATGCATATATATATATATATATATATATATATATATATATATATATATACATATATATATATATATATATATATATATATATACATATATATATATATATATATATATATATATATATATATATATATATATATATATATACACACACACATACTCTATGTATATGGAATGTGCATACATATGAAAACAGACAAATATTAATATATAAATGTGTGTTGTTTAAAATTTCACAAATTAGCAAAAACTCTTCATCGAAACATCGAGATACATCATATAGGTAACACTATCAGACTTACTATCCTCCATAGACGCAGTACAGCTTGACGTCCTCTCCGGCTAAAGTGGTCACTTCAGGGGCGCTGACGTGTTGTTTGACAGGGGCGACAGGGGCCTCCGGTAGTGTGACCTCGTCGTCGTCGTCAGGATAGCTGACGTTGAGATAAACCCAGTTGCCCATGCGGTACTCGGTCCTGCAATGTCAGTTTAGTTATGTAGACTATATTACTGTGATTTGAAGAAGTGACATAACAACCAAATTTTCTATCCATGTTCTTGACTTTGGTCTGACAAATTTTTATACCTCAGCCATTCATTGAGTTGTCTGTAGGTACCCCTGATCAATTGGTTTTTAGGTACCCACGATGAATTTCTTTTTTAAGGTACCCTTGATCAATTAATTTTTAGGTACCCCTAATCAATTGCATTTAAATACCACTGAACAATTGTTATATAGAGCACATAGACTTTGTCACTTGCCAGAACTCCTAGCTATAGCTATAAATAATGTGAATAATGTGTCATTGTTACTCTAGGAATAATTTACATGCTTAACTTAATCAAAGTATTCCCAGATAATACTTGACAACTCCTAAAGTGATCTATAAACAATTGAAAGATAAAAGTATACGATAAACACATTGATATTTTGTTGAAAGCCGTCTAGCAATTGCTTTGGTAGTACAGAAAATACTTATTCATTAAGTTGAACCAATTCAACATATCCAGTTCAAGTTTAGAGGAAAAGGAATTAAGCATAAGCAAAGAAGGGACATCTCATATGATTAGTAATTTCATTTATTGTTTCTAAAATATACTTATTAGTCATCTATTACTAAGTAAAATCATATCTGTATAAGTATTGCTATATTGTTTATTAGTTTTGTATCAGTAGAAGACAGGTAACTGACAGCCTTGGTGTTGTTTTACCTGAAAATTGCAGCAGTTAATTTTGTGAAACATACAACTCATATACTTTTTAATGATAGGTAAATGTAAGATACGTTTTCAAATTGAGAGACAGAAAATGCATAATCTTGTGGTACCAGTCTAATCAATATATGCTATGCAGTATTCTTACTACTTTTGAAAGATTCCATTAGAATAGTTATGGTTATAAGTAGGTTATACGTGGTTCTAATAAATTGGAATTCACCAAGGTACAGATTTGAGAAATAATCATCTTGATATTGGGTCAATGAAATATGTGTATGGTAAATTCCGTCTGTAAGTTTCGTTATTATTAAGTATCAATTGTTGCATTCAATGTAAGCTGAAAGAAATGTATTGTTTCTACCAAATATTACTGATGTACATTAAAAGAGCTAAAAGCCAATGGCATGTTAATGAGGTGACAGTGGGATATTAGACAGATCCATTAACAGTGCTGAGATTTGTGACGCCTATAACGTAAGCTTCCATACCAGTGATTTCTGTTCGGTAATAAAAATCATCGTATAGTGGCGTCACAATCCTAAGCTCCGAAATTCATGTTAAGTAGCACTGTTTTGTTCAGCCTGAAAGAAATTACCTGAGAAACAAGAGATGTGTTAATAGATATTTATTACAATCTATACGTTTAAAGCTGCCGCGAATATAGTTAGTGGTAACGAAAACCTTTTTTTTTAGGAATATGTAGATGCGGTTAGTGCTCAGAGACAGCCACAAGAATCAGTTTTTGTGTTTCTTGTCTGGTGAGACGTGCTGTAAGAAAATGAGACTGTTAGTACATTGCTCTCTTTCGAGTCGCCTTAAAATAAAGAGGACGGTTTGATAATTATGTTGAAGAGTGGCATGTACAGAGCAGGACATGAAGGGAAATACGAGCTTGATATCCTACCTCCCGTATATATCGATGACGGGAACTCTGCTCACTCTGGAACCATAAATAAGACGAAAACAAAACTGAAAAACAACACAAGGTTTAGATTTCCCACTCTATGACACAAGCAGACTACTTGGGAAGGAACACGCGCAACCCATGCAGAATATTTAAAGGGGGAATCATCGCAATCTTTCTCGAGGATAAGAATATTATGACAAAGATATCTGGTGATATTTTCAATCAGTAGATAACGATATGTTTTCTCCTATAATACTTGGAATATTTTTTTCTGTTTAATATTAGTTTATTATAATTTATATTATATACGTAAATTACATCATTATTATTATTTCCATAATCGTACATATATTTATAGTTAACAATAAATAATGTCAAAAATTTTTATTTAATTTCTTTTGTAATATTTTGATAAATTTAATTTTCAATCTAGTAGGAATATTTATTTCCTTGGACTAGAAATGGCTAAATCATGAAATGATTTCTAATGAATCATTTTTTTTATTCTAATTTTTTTTTTCATTCGGCTTCAGTCCATATTACATGAACACAATACCAAAATATATTTTTTTTCCTACAACAGAATTTAGTTGATGCCAACGTAACTTTTGGATTACTATAGATCTTGAGAACTACTGTTTAGTGAACATATTTTGGTTCTGTCAAATCTTAGTGTCTAGTTGGTATTTTGCAACTAAGGTTAACTGAAGCTTCTAAGCTACATGATGCGAGAAAGGTTAGAAGATTTTCTCTACAGCGAAATCTAGTTAATATATAAGTAAGCTAGATATTGCGAATGAACGATATGTAATGGAATTGCTTGACTATGCCCTTTTAAATAATTCAATTTTCTTCCGATTCTCACTAAAGGATGAGCAATGTAGAATCGGATTTTATTTTAGTTCTTTTTATCTTACTTCGAGGAATGTATTTTTTTTTTCAACATTATCGTTAAAGAATAATCTATCTGTAGGTAATTTTTTCGTAAATGTGCAGAATTTTCTAAACAGCTTTTTAAGGTATTCTGATATTGTTCGTAGAGTTGAACACAAGGAGATCGTTTTCTGAAGATGATTATGAAGTTATTCATACTCACTTCATGGTATACGAAAGCAGAGTGAAAATATTGAAATAACTGAATACAAAATATATAATTATCTGTTTGGTTTCTTTTCTATAAAGATGAAATAATACAGTACGGTATATATTAATAACCTTAGGAAACCTTAACGTTGACATCACTAATAACTCTCTCAATATATATATATATATATATATATATATATATATATATATATATATATATATATATATATATATATACATATAAACATATATATATATAAATATACAGTATATATATATATATATATATATATATATATATATATATATATATATATATATTTATATATATAAATAAATATGTATATATGTATATATATGTATAAATATGTATATATGTTTATATATATATATATATATATACAGGTGTATATATATATATATCAAAAGTGTGTGTGTGTGTATACTGTATATATATATATACAGTATATATCATATATATATATACAGGTGTATATATATATATCAAAAGTGTGTGTGTGTGTATACTGTATATATATATATATACAGTATATATCATATATATATATAATATATATATATATATATATATATATATATATATATATATATATATATATATATATATATAATTTACCATAAGTCATGTAGGAACTTATCCAAATTATATTCAATCTTAGGAACACCATAAAATCCCAGAGAAGGAAATAAGCAGTTGATGCAATCATAGGTGTAGGTATCAGCTCACATGATAGTGCCACTATAGATCTATAAACCAACATTTTGCTAGTACTTGAAGCACCAACAGATAAATACTTATTGTTAGTCACTATAAAAGAAAAAAAAGAAAATAACTAATTTTTTCCTCTATGAGTCACACTCAAACTCACACACAAATAAAAACAAGTAAAATCAAAGGGTAACAATTGCACTCAATTATGCCTACGGCAGATTGAGAGACGTGACGTCACCACTATCTGGAGCCTCTTCGTGCACCTCTGGAACTCCTTCTTCGCCGTGTACCAGGAACATTTGGTACCAACTGTATGACAAATATCAGTAGAATATTGGGATATTTAAACATCAGTAGAATATTGGGATATTTAAACATCTGTAGAATATTGGGATACCTAAACATCAGTAGAATATTGGGATATTTAAACATCTGTAGAATATTGGGATATTTAAACATCAGTAGAATATTGGGATATTTAAACATCAGTAGAATATTGGGATATTTAAACATCAGTAGAATATTGGGATATTTAAACATCTGTAGAATATTGGGATACCTAAACATCAGTAGAATATTATGATATTTAAACATCAGTAAAATATTGGGATATTTAAACTTCGGTAGAATATTGGGATATCTAAACAGCAGTAGAATATTGTGATATTTAAACATCAGTTGAATATCCGGATATCTAAACATCAGTAGAATATTGGGATATCGAAACAGCAGTAGAATTTTGGGATATCTAAACACCAGTAGAATATTGGGATATCTAAACGATAAATAGAATATTGGGATATCTAAACATCACTATAACATTTGTGGTATTTAAACATCAGCAGAGTACTGGAATATTTTAGAGGGGGCATTTTATAATGAGTATTGCTTCAAGAGTTTGTACCACAAATTTCTCGGTGTTTTTTTTTTTTTGATCAAGTTTTATATCGGTATAGTCATATAAATGTAAGGATTGCTAGGAAATACTTAATAAGTATCATTTTATTGTAAAAAGAATTGAAACTCGAAGTTTTCATTTATGATGAATCTAAAAATTCTCTTTAATCAAAGAAATTTCACGTAATAAATTGATAAAGACCTTTATCTAATACCTTGTGTAATATTCACATATGAATAACGAGGATGTAAATAAGAGAAAATGGTTATTTAAAATCTTTACCATTCGAAACTACAATTTTCAAAAGGGATTAAGTTGCATGATTTTTCCATGTTTCAATTAGAAATAAACATTTTATTTCATAACCCATCACCGTCAAATTTCTTCTTTATTAATACTACTTGGAATTCTTGTCAGTAGGAAAGGTGACCCCTGTAAAGGTCAACCTCATAATGTAATTGATTCTTATCGAAAAATAGTTTACTAACGAATTTCATAAATTTTAGTGCAAGAATCATGAAGAGCCTCTGACTGAATTGCGGCAGAGAGAATTCTTGGCGTGGCAATAGAATTTCCGATTATATTTAGCAGGTTACTGCACAGTGAAAGGGATTCGTTTGCAACTAAGCATTGCATTATCCGAGACATTAGGTTTAAATGCTTTCCTTATTGATTGAGCTGTTGCCTAAGAAATCATCCTATTAATCCAGGAGTAAATGACGCTGCTCTTATAAAAGGATATTCTATTTAACATTTCAAATGTTCTAATGAAAATAGATATTTTGAATCCCTCAGTCGAGAGAAATATTTGGAAAATTCATGCAGGAAAGATTCTCTTCCGTACCTGGTAGCAGAAGAAGCAGCGCAGGCGTAGAGGGCATCTTCAGAGGCATCCTCTTTAGTGATGTAACTGAACCATAGGGTGCCTTCTTCATCTACTGTCAAGCGGGGAGAGTCCAGACTGCGTAGGGAACCGTCAGAATTCTGTTAAGTTTAAAGTCCCTGTCAGTCATGTGATAATTGAGCCTCTCGTTGCCGAATTTATTATCTATTGCACTTGCATGTTTATATACATTTATAATTATAGGGTGTATATACACGGGGGCATATATATATATATATATATATATATATAATATATATATATAATATATATATATATATATATATATATAATATATATATATATATATATAATATATATTATTCTTTTTCAACTGGGCTCCACAAGACACTGGAAGAGTTAGAAGACCCAGGCCTACATGACTGAGAACTATGAAGTGTGAAGTAGAAGATGATGAATGGAGAAACATTGCTTTAAAAAAAAAAGTTCAAGATAGAGACGACTGGCGAAATCTAACTGTGGCCCTTTGCATCAATAGGCGTAGGAGGAGATGGTGATGATGATATATAAATATATATATATATATATATATATATATATATATATATATATATATATATATATATATATATATATATATAAAATATATATATGTATATATGTGTATATTTATATATATATATATATATATATATATATATATATATATATATATATATTAGTAAGAGTAGTACATATGGTTGTGAAGCCCAATGAAAGAGAGAATGCATAAATTATCAACGTATGTTACATCAAGGCAATATAGAATGCAGCAGTGACGTACATGTATAAACTCAAATAAATGAACATGAATTAGATTTATAGCAACTAGGATTTTTTTGTGATGTCTACTCCGATTGCTATCTAAACATAAGAAAATTATTCAAAGATTCAAGCAAATGAATTAAAACAAGCTTACCTGCAGAACCCAATGTACAGTTGGCTCGGGATATCCCTCAGGAGGCGTGCAAGGGAGTCCCAAAGGTTGCCCCAAGGCAGCTGTGACCACTCGAGGATCACCCTTGGGGAAATTACCCAAAACAGCTCTTCGGACCATAGCAACGTCGCTGTGGACCTTGCCCACCTTGTTTTCTGCTATGCACTGATAATCACCTGCGAAAGGGGCACAAAAGGTTAAACGTCGATAATGTTATTCATACTTTTATTCAATAAGATAAAGGACTTGGGTCATAAGATGATTGAGGGTATGATTCAGAGAGTCAGCAAACTGGCAAAGTACTAAGCATATATTATTAGCATCTTTCAAAGTTAACAAGAAATTGAGGTATAAAGCTATATACTGGTGAGCATGATTATCTTATTGGTCCAGTAAGCCTATACAATAAATTCTATACTGTAGTATGATTTGAAGCAGTTGTTTTGACATTAATAATCTATTACTAGTCTAACCTAGAACCTTGTGCCACAGGACCCCAACTTATTATTGATAATGGCATCCTAAGCTATACTAAAAAGGCAACATTTTAGTAATAATGGATTTTCGAGATTTTTAACTTACTGCCTTTTTTCAACATTGCATGAGTTTAGTTATAACTAGCACATCCTCTAAATGTACATTATTCAAAGAAGATGGTATTTTTGTGTAACATGGGACAAAAAATGACGAGATTTCTTATTTGAAATTAAAATTCAGACCACAATATTTGACCGGATTGTACAAGGTTCATCTTTTCTTTGTAATGTTATAGTTTCAACTTTACTGAGATATCTTAATCAAATATAAACTCAGAGGTTTATTCCTAGAGCATAAGCTTAGGAACAAGCTATCAAGGTAGGTTTAAGGACAAAGTAATTACGATATATCTCCATCATCATTTGGGGAAAGGAAATGTAAGGTAATCTAGACGAATTGAAGAAATAATTATTTTACTTGGCTTTTCTATTCTTTCATTTTCTCCCAGGGTTACTTCGTGTATTAAGTTTCAAATATTCACCGGGGAAAGTATACTTATTTTAGTGTTTACACTTCTCCATTTTTTCCGTATTGGGCTGTTTTCCATCCTTGGGGCCTTTGGCTTTATAGCTCGTAATTTTCTAAATGGGGATATAGTTTGACTTGCAATAAGAATAACGATAATTTGACAACTTTATCAAGGATGTTTCAGGTATTTATTAACATACCCATATACTTGTATCATATGATCTGGTCATGGATGTTTTTGTGCCCAGGTTGTACGCCGGCTGAAGATGGGTGTGACATAAAACCCAAAATATCCTAAGAAAATTGGTATAGCAATAAGGAATATTTAATATGATTTCTTCAGTTAATATTGAAAACTTGATGCACGACTTACCACTGGAAAAAGAAAAATAGAAAAAGTATAAAAAGTTGAATGAAATTGAGAAACATTAATTTACCAAAAATCTGCTTATATATCAAAGAAGGGAAAAGCTGTTATGGTATTTTGGGGACCATTACTATTTGTATAAAGGTCAGGTGTTCCACTGCTTATTTTAAGGTTATTCTGAGAGGGTATTCAACATAATGGAAATACTGTAATGTTTTACTCTAACCAATTTTTATGTCTATGTGCCTTAACTACTTTCTATTCACTTCTGTGCTATTAAGTTTGCTAGATAATCTCCATCTGGAAGTTTATTTATTTTATGATAAATCCAGCTTAAAAAAAATATTGCTACCTTTTATTTTATTTTATTTTATTTTTAATCTTATAGATTGACCAAACTGCAGAACTTTGATATCATTCCATCAAATATCAAACTTTATAGTTCATTGTACTTTTGAGATTTATTATCTCAGAGAAATTTAGAATTCTTCATTAATCATATCAACAATAAAATGATCATTTTTCTCACCTTCGTCTCCAGGTTTTGGGTCATGGAAGACCAAACTTCCTTCCCCTTCAACCATCTCGACTCGGTTTTTACCATCGTCTTCCTCTTCGATATTGAACGGCTCTCCATCTTTCAACCACGAGTAGCTGCAAATGGAAACGGTAAGTCACTTGAACATTCCAGTAATAAACCATCAAGGTGGTTAGGGACAAAGTAATTATATCACCATTATCATCATCAATATTGTATCCACTCCATAGTGGACTTATTACATTTGTAGAGGTCCAAATCTGTATAGGTTATATCACCAGTGTGCTATTATCAATGAGCTAAGTTCTTAAATACGCGGAATACATAATAAAACAATTTTTTTCGTGAAATGACAATTTGAAATTAATACAGTAGTTAATTGAATTAGTTCTATTAAAATAAACAGTAAATTTGTGCCAGTTATATGGTCAGAATTCCAACTGAAAAGAAATTCGATCCAGATTCTTATGTGGAGATCAACTTCACTTGTGCCACTGTAGTACCTATTAAATGGGTAAACGTTGACAAAGAAGCAAAATTTTCTTTCTATACGGCTGACAGTATTAAAGAATGTAGGGCATATCTTACAACAAAAGCATCTACCTTTCCGTATCTTAAATTTTGCCCGTTTCTTCAGAAATACAGAATACTTTATAAATCTCTCAGCCATTTTCTGGTACTTGTAAGGTACTTGCAACGTTTAAAACTCGCGTTCTCCACACAGCTGATCTTGGGCCATTGGGAAGTATTAGGAACGCTCGAGAGGCTTGACCTCCTAAAGAAGATATCGATAAACCCAAGACATGTAGGTCTTGGATAAACCCCTTTTAAAGTCTGAGGACCATGAGTTACGACCAATTAAGTAAAGAGGAGGAATCTAATAGTTGAATTTATAGACACACACACACACACGCATATATATATATATATATATATATATATATATATATATATATATATATATATATATATATATTTATTTATATATGTGTACACGGTTTATATATTGTATGTATGTATGTCTGTATGTATGTTCTTAAGAACACATTTCGATAGTTTTATAGGTTAGGTAGAATTATATTGATTCTTTGACCCGTCTAGATGAGAAACTAACACTGACCGAGGCTTACAAGAAAATAGTAAATTAAAAAGGGTGGTTGGTGAACAAATTTGCATTTTGCGTTGCCTGTAAAGGTCGTTATTAATAGGATTTCTTAGCATTTTTAGAAAATCTTGCACCGATGAAAATTGGCATAAGATATTACTGTATAAATACTTTTGCAAGCCTCAAGTGTTGGAAGAAAGTGGAAAAGTTCAAGTACCGTTGTTAACATTCCACAATAAAGAAATAATAGTGTAAAGGAATCAATATATCTGTTATTTTATTTGTTTTCGTTTCTTATGTCAACATTAAAGCAGTGTTCATGGTAAATAGCAAACAAATCCTAAGACTCCGAAATAATATGGCTGTCTTGGCTCAGATGTATTGATCAGGATGGCAGATATCTTTGTGAGTTTTGTCACCCTTCCAAAACATTTAAATCAAACGAATTTGATGGTTACAGCTCTAAAAAAACACAAATCCATCCCTGCGTCTAAACGTCCATCTTTCCCCCTCAGTAGTAATTCATTGTAATTGTCCTTCCTTTTAATGCGGAGGAAAACCAGTATTCTCCAAACCGCATCGGATTCTTTTCGTTGCTCTTTCATTCAAGTCAGTTTTGAAGACGTCGTTTGAACATATCCTCAGAATTTTAAAGCTTGGAAGAAAAGCGACCATTGGGATAAACTATAGGAAGAAGGTTAATTGGAAAAACAGTTGTCAGATGAACAATATTTAGTATTTTATACGCTTTATATACACGAGCTTGTGCTATTTATTTTAATGATTACTTTCTCTTATCTGAAGATGGCGCTGTTAGCGAAATAAATCGTTGGCACAGTAAGATAAAACGATTATGTATATATATATATATATATATATATATATATATATATATATATATATATATATATATATATATATATATATAGAGAGAGAGAGAGAGAGAGAGAGAGAGAGAGAGAGAGAGAGAGAGAGAGAGAGAGAGAGAGAGAGAGAGAGATGTGTGTATACTACATATGTATAATTGTGTTTATGAATATACGTGTATTCATTTTACATACTATATATGTATACATGTATGCATATACAAAACACACACACTTACATATATGTAGTTAGAGTTATATAGATCTCAGTTACATTAGTCTATATACCAGTATATAGGCCTTAGTATATTATATTCTAACTTTTCATGCAAAAAGCAAGAAAAGACAGATAAACGCCAATAGAAATATTTTGGTAATGTGTAATTCCATTGAAATGAAGATTTGTGTATTTTCGGTTTTGTTAAAGAATAGTTTTGTCTTGAATGGCTTTTATATTCTACTCATTTGTAATCTTTGGATTCAACTTCCGAATTTTATTTGATGATGATCTCATTTATATTGCAATAAAGGTAAACAGACGAATTAATTTCAGATTATAATCTCTTAAGGTTCAATTTAGATTCTTAACGATAAAAAAGTTAGATTTCAAGTAATCCAAGATCTAATTTCCATG
>NC_090730.1:149839215-149881715 GCF_036898095.1 Palaemon carinicauda | reverse complement strand
AGTATTATAGCTTAGATTCTAATGATACTACTAATATATATATATATATATATATATATATATATATATATATATATATATATATATATATATATAGATAGATAGATAGATACAGATATATATATATACACAGTATATACAATCCAGCTGCATATGCATAAGAGCATATAATTGCATCATTATATACAGGCTGTGCATAAAAATATATGTGTACAGATAAACCGTATCTTTACCCTCATATTTGGTTAACACAAAAAAAAAATTAAAAAACACCTGTGAAAGTTAAAGGAAATGGCTTGTAGCGATGTTCACAACAGCCTAAGACCCAGTCATATGACGTTTAACTGAAGGTCGATAGTCTTTCAGCCTTGTTGTTTTACGTCATGGCATTTACTGTTTCAATATTAATGGATGAGTCAGCGTGTGAATGAGTCGAACTCTAGTAGATCAATTATTCAGGATCAATCCCCGTGTGATATTTAGTGTTCTCGTGGATATTCAGGAGAACATACGCATCTTGTTATGTAGGGAAAGTGGTATCTAATTTTCTAAGGAAGCAATTGCTTGAATTTTACATTATTCTTCTTAGTGATTTATTTGAAGGCTCCAAGTTATACATCATTTAAGGAAATCTAAACTGTTTACAGCTAAGGCTTGTATATATATTCACGTCTTGATTTAATTCTCTTTATGTTTTTACGGGGTGGTGAAAATTCTCTCTCTCTCTCTCTCTCTCTCTCTCTCTCTCTCTCTCTCTCTCTCTCTCTCTCTCTCTCTCTCTCTCTCTCTCTCTCTCTCTCAGTAATATGTCCAACTATTTGTGGTATTATTAATTTTTGATGCACTGTTCACAAACATTCATCATTAACTAGTATAAAAGTCCCTTCTCATCTTCTGAATATAACCTCGTCGATATCTTGCTCGTCCTTGAGGAAATTGGGTCAACCGAAGCACCTACTTCCGGCCTTTACGGCAAAACTTTACTTAAGAAAAATTGAAATTGATTTGATGAGGCAACCCGGTATGGGAAATCGTACCTCTCACTCTCCGATGTGGCAAAATTGGCAATGACGCTAAAGGGGGATCAACTACGTCAAAGAGTAACTCGAGTCTGTCAAGGGTAGGAAGTCTTAGACGTCATCTTGCCCTAGAGTAACATCAGGTATGCTCATGATGCACATGCACTGGCAATGACTCACTGAGGTCAGTCTGTGACATCTTTAGTCTGGTTTAACAAGGTCATCATACCGGCAGTTGCAGGAAATTGGCCATAGCCTCCTCTTGAGAAAAAAAAAAAAAAGGGACGGAAGGTATTGGTTGCCAATTTATTTATTTTTTCTTTTGTTTATTATTAATAGTTTTGATTTGTTGCTTATTGGAGTCAAAGAGAACCTTTATCATAACGAGAGATGTGTACTCAATAGGGAAGCCTTCGATGAACAGTGGTTTATCAAGGTAATAATAAATAATTGAAGAGAAAAACCTGAGGTATTGGTTGCCAATTATTTTCTTGCTTTTGTTTATGTATAATTGGTTTTAATTTGTCACTTCCTGGAGTCAAAGAGAACTTTTATCATAACGAGAGATGTGTACTCAATAGGGAAGCCTTCGATGAACAGTGGTTAATTAGGCTAATAATAAATAATTGAAGAGAAAAGCCTGCTGTAGAAGGAGGGGGCGGGTTATGGTAGAGGGTAGTGTTGGCACCATTGCAAGTCCGGTCGACTCACTGGGGGCTTCTAATTTTAAGTGCTCTTACTTCCGCGGTATCTTGTGTCTTCTTCTTTTCTCCTTCTTTTATTCTATATCGATGCTCTTCTATTTATCCACTTCCCTTTTTTCTTATTATGTAAATGGCTGGATAATTTGTACCTTGTCTTCACTCGCAACATTACTTATCCTGTCTGTCTACCAAATGATTTATGAACTCTGCTTGAATGGTGCTACTAATATAATAATGTTGAGAGAGGCAGAGCCAATTAGTTTAAGGAAGCTTATATTTACTTAACCTTTTGGATGAGTTTTTATATATAGTAACAGAAGTAAAAACTTACCATACTTACTTATGAATTTTCGCTACGTTGCAAATATACTCCTAATTATAATAAGCAAAGTAATTATTCAAGCACAAAGAATGATTTTTTGAGGAGATAGATGTACCAAAATACAATTGTTAATATACCAGTAGCTGGACAATTAGGGTAATATATAGAAAATATTTATAGCCAAGGCATAATTTTACAAATATGAGTTTATTTTTATATAGTATCCGTTGTCGTTGATACAACACCATCGTAAAACTTTAAAACTCATACACCAATCCTTGTAATTGTTATTCACTAGAGTCTACAGAATCAACATTATCATCTGTTTGTTATTCACTAGAGTCTACAGAATCAACATTATCATCTGTAAACATTTCATGCAAATGTGTGTGTATATATATATATATATATATATATATATATGTATATATATACACATATATACACATATATATATACATATATATATATATATATATATATATATATATATATATATATATATATATATATATATATATATATATAATTTACATACCATTGTACCCGAGCTGTCAAAATGGTCGTTTATACATTTAGATATGCACACACGCACTCACAGAGATGTATGTATATATATATATATATATATATATATATATATATATATATATATATATATATATATATATATATATATATATATATTACACTAGAACATTTCCTAACATCGCAGTCAGCTGGGCAGGGGTCAGTGGGCGGTATGACCAAGTGATAAGTAATCGTTTGACAATCAATTGAACAGTATTTCATTGCTAAATGTATTTCACAAGTCCATCGATCTTTAAATATATTCCAACATCTCTTGGAGTCAAGCTCATTCTTTTAGAATTAGAGAAACCAGAAGGCTATAATAGAATGGGTAAAATTTTCTAATTGCATAGCAAGACGTTAGGGACGATGTCTCCAGCTCCATGCACTCATATATTTCACTATAGGCTACCCACAGGTACTAATTCACTCTTTGATAGACTAATGACCGGTAAATTGTAAGGAATCCAAGGACCTAATCACGTGAACCGAGTTCTGCACCATGCAGCAACGTAAATCTCTGTAAGATTGCAACTTATAAAGATAGTGGTGGTGTCGACACATTGCATTGCACACATATTTTTTCTCCACTAACACACAATATATATATGTATATATATATATATGTATGTATATATATATATATATATGTATGTATATATATATATATATATATATATATATATATATATATATATATATATATATATATATATATATATATATATATATTTCCGGTCACGCCAGGCTATCACAATCCATTGGTTAGGGAAAGAGAATATTGTCATACCCTGGTGAGATGAGTTGCGTGTGTGTTTGTGCATACCTATCTAGATATTTAGCCATTATTTTTTACGGGTCACGTACATTGTTTATTGTTTTGAACGAAGTGAGTGACCATATATGAAATGCCAAAATTTTCGAGAACGAATTTCACCCAACCCCTATTCCAGTCATTCCCTTTTATCATTATCGCCTTGTGGGGAGGAGCTGCTGATATTTTCGGCGGCGCGGTCAATAACTCCTATACCAATAAATATATTCAAATGAAATTTATAAGGTATCATATATATATATATATATATATATATATATATATATATATATATATATATATATATATATATATATATATATATATATGAGCTTTGTTTCTGCCAATTTTCATGGCCTGGCTGCCACTTTTGTTCGTAAGATAAAAAATCAGTGAGGGGGCGCAAACTACTTCTAAAGTTTTACAATCTAAATGGTTTTCACAGGGTTTCATGGGTGTTATGTGACCTACATTCAAACCAGTTTTCGTAAATTACTCGTAGAATACTTCACATATCATACCAATTTTCAGGTTGATATCTCCCATAGAAAAGCCACAGCAAACGTTTATTTCGGTATGGGTTGAATGGGCATTTTTGGCGGTGGAGTAAATTGTTCTTAGAATAATTCACTTATCCACATGAAAACTTAAGGGATTGATGTGAAACAGTTTTTCTCTTCCTGCCAAATTTCATGGTATTATCTACAATTGAAAAAACACAGCTATCCTGTAGCCTTTTTAAATATGCTGTTAAATGTAGCAACATTACAGTGAGCTGCGTGATAGTGAGTGACATCAAGGAGGGACAATGCTGATCTCATAAACAATATCCGTCCCGAGTTGCAGCTAATTTATTTTTCTTCCTTTGGGATAATGTTAGCGTCTTGTCCTTGTTTTTATGTTTATTTAATAACTTGTAAATCGCCCTCTTTGCTTCTGTGTGTCTCTACCTCCATCGCCTGTCTGTCCCACCCTGTATGTGTGTGTTTCTCTTGCCAGGCTGAAAATTACCAAGTCTACTGGCTATGTGGCAACTTAACGTTGCTTAGGTCAACAACAGACTAATGGTCTTAACCGAAATCGTTCTGCCTCAGTCAGAATTAAACCCGATTGGTTTAATATTCGATGATCTAAGCTTCCCAGATAGTTGGTGTGTCATTATGATCTAAGTATAGTCTTTTTTTATCATTTCTCTAGAGAGTTGTTGGAATGCATAGTAGAATTTCTTCAACGATTCCAAATACAAAAATAAGATTTTAAATGGTAAACGCTCTAGAGTTAAGCAATATGGTGGTTTGCTAAGTTGATCTTACAAGAAGTAATTGTATCCAAGTTCGTCTCGCTGTATTTTATAGAACTTGTCTTTGTGATACCTCCCTTTTTACTTCTGCGTTTGGACCTTGAAATTAGTTACCTAAATGTATAGTTCTTGTAACCCACCTATTTTTCGGAAAGCACCCGGTTGAATATTGACAGTAATTCTGACTTTGTACGTGTTAGAAAACATAACGCTCTCTTTTAGCTCAAGACTGTCTGTGATAGTTGAACCACTTTTTGAAACGGAAGGTTATATGAATAAAAATCATAGCAGAAATGTTCTTATATAAATGACATATACTTACATTATATATATATATATATATATATATATATATATATATATATATATATATATATATATATATATATATATATATATATATATATATATATATATATATATATATGTATATATATATATATATATATATATATAATATATATTAAATATATATATATATATATATATATATATATATATATATATATATATATACATATATATGTGTGTGTGTATATTTACATATTTATATATATGCATATTGACTCAAAGGGTCTCTGTTAGATTTCGCCAGTCGTCACTATCTTGAGCTTTTAAATCAATACTCCCCCATTCATCAACTCCCACTTCACGCTTCATAGTCCTCAGCCATATAGGCCTGGGTCTTCCAACTCTTCTTGTGCCTTGTGGAGCCCAGTTGAAAGTTTGGTGAACTAATCTGTCTTAATATCACACCATTCTTCATTAATTGTCTGCTCTTCGTCTCAACATCTCCAAAACTGCAAATCGATTCCTACATTCAATTTCAAATGTTTCTCTGTGCTCATCTTCTAGAAGCTTAGTTGTATCAAACCTGGTAATTTTATCTACATTTCTGTTGGGTGCTTCCAGTTTTAATTTCAGTTTGGCAATGAGGAGCTGGTGATCACTACCAATATCTGTACCTCTATAGCTTCTTGCATTTCTCAGTCCCCCTTCTCTCATTATTAATGGCTATGTTCTTTATTTGATTTTTATAATTGCCTCATGGTGAAGTCCATGTATATTTGTGGGGACCTTTGTGTTGGAATAGAGTACCTTCAATAACAAGATTGATTGTTAAACAAAAACTTATAAAATGTGCCCCGTTTTCATTTGCAACTTCGCCAAGAACCTCAACACCCACCACATTCTCAATACTTTGATTATTCCTTTCAACTTTAGTGTTGAAGTAACCAATCACAATTTTCATATCTCTTTCTCTGGTATCTCATCTATTACACTGCAGTTCTTCAGAGTATTCATCTTTCCTTTCTTCAGTGGAATCATTTGTTGTTGCATACCAAACTTTAATACTCGTGTTGCACTGCTTTGATTTAAACTTTGCAAGTAACAATCTACATGTATATATACATATAAGTGTAATTATATATGTATATATACATACGAGTATATATGTATGTATGTATATATATATATATATATATATATATATATATATATATATATATATATATATATATATATATATATTTATATGTGTATATATGTATGTGTGTGTGTGTTATACACCATATAATTGGCTTATCTCCCTTGTAGGATAAAACTAGCCTTGTGGTTCCCAGCATGTTCTTAGGGATGAGATATCTAGTCACACACACTTTTCCTTGACCTTTGTTGATAATCATTAAATGCTGGTTGGTCTTGTAATCGATGGTCAGGTATCGAACATTGGTGCCAGAAATTCGCAGCCGATTACTGAACCATTTGTCCCCTTCGCCAACTGAACCAACCCTAGTTTACAATGGTAGTTGGACCGTGTTACTTTGGTTTCTAACAAATCTTTGGAACTAATTTGATAAAATCTAGTCAACCCCTTTTACACAAACACGCATATATATATATATATATATATATATATATATATATATATATATATATATATATATATATATATATATATATACATATATATATGTGTGTGTGTGTGCTTGTGTTTATAATGAATAGACAATGTCTTAGTGGCCTACGAAAATCGAAGATAGTTTCTCTCCGGGTGTGTGTGTGTGTCTGTGTCTGTCTGTCTGTCTGTGAGTAAAATGACTTCAACAAACTTAGAACAGGTGAATAGGTATGAAGAAAACACCAAACCATTCGTTAGAAAGCTGGTATAGACAATGGAAGCGGTATTTCGAGCATCTACTCCATTATTTCCTATATAAGCAATGTCTCTGTTATGTGGACCTAACCAACTCGGAACATCTCTGTGAACCTAACCAACTCGGTTCATGTTCAGGCCCTAAACTGTGTTACTGTTCTTGGTTAGACGCTATAAAGGCTGCTACTACTGCCATTTCCGTAGGTCGTATGCCTACTCCAAACACGCTCTGGAGAATGTAAACCTATTCAAATGAGCTCCCACCAACATTAATCTGACTTACATCACCCAAATACAAGAGCTTTACTATGTGTAGCTTTAAGATCCACACCAGGCCAAAGGTTAGATGATGGTACTGTTAACATTCGACGCTGCCTTTATTTGCATAATATTTGTTGTCAAAGAAATCATCTCGAGTTTTAGAAAGGGGTTGGTCGGAATTTCTTGGATCATTCGCCCTTCAAAAATTACAATTTTAGCAAGAGAGAGTAAATCATTAAAGAATTATAGAAGCATTCATACTTCTTCAACTTTTTCAGTATTATTATGTACTAGTTTACCCGAGCCATAAAAAATGACGTTTAAATGTTTAGGTAGAAATACACTCAGATTCAACCCATTGCACCCCTACCCCTTTCCTAACTACAACCCTCTGGTTCTGCAATTTGTGGGAGATTGTTGCTTGTGAATATAATATACCTCTCGAGGTACCCCCTTTCACTAGTGTATGACTACTCCCTCAACCCCCTGCCGCTGAGCGTTTCAGATAAGAAATTTATATATATATATATATATATATATATATATATATATATATATATATATATATATATACATATATATATATATATATATATATATATATATATATATATATATATATATAAACATACACACATATATATATATATATATATATATATATATTCATACATACATATATATATATATACATACATATATATACCCGGTATATATACATATATATATATATATATATATATATATATATATATATATATATATATATTTCAAATAAGCCCTATATTTTAATACATTAATGTCTGAATTCTCTTAACGACCTCGGGATCAGAGTGTCTAGGCGAAATCACTCAAAGACAAGAGCATCTGGCTGGTCGGGATTCGAACCCTGGTCCAGGATGCTTGTATAACAGTGACCGTACCATTTAGCCACGGTTAAATGTGCAAAAATTTATCATATATATATATATATATATATATATATATATATATATATATATATATACAGTATATATATGTATATACTCTATACATATATATATATATATATATATATATATATATATATATATATATATATATATATATATATATATATATATATATATATAAACTAGGCACGTTGCTCTTTATAGTGTAGGTGAGGATAGCGTGTGCAATAGCTTATTGAATTTTCTACTGTATAGTATGAAGCAAACCCAATATACCCATTTTATACTTCATATATTTGTAAATTGTATGTGTTATATCTCCAAATTTCTAAAGGGGAGTTTTTCTTGGCGGCTCTATTATCTGGGTAAACGAGCGCATGCTTAAATAAACATTTGCAGTCGGAATTACCCGACCTTCAGGCGATTGTTTACACGCTTCGTCTCCACCACAGCAATGAACGTGTTAAGGATCTTATACAGACAGAGACCGATTTATTAGTGTGTTGCCGTGTGCTGGTGTTGTGGCAATATGGATAATCCACGTAGAAAATACTGAACTTGCTTAAAAAAAGATTTGATCTAATTGATCAAATATTTATAATAAAATTGCTTACCATAGCTGCCTATGAAAAACTTTTATATACATTTAATAAATCTTCATAAAAATTTAAATATATCTGCATAATTTTAAGTTTGATTAAAAACTATTAAAAAGTAAGGCGGTGATATAGCAGTGAAATAGGATGGTGCTGGTGTTCTGTTAATACAAAATTAGTCAGCACATATAGATATTGATTATTGTTTATTCAGTATTAACAATAGTGTTTAGAGGAAAGTATAGCGCACCCCTTGATTCAACTCTACATCTTAAAATTCTAATCAGCTCGATTCCGTAGCTCGTCTAGTCATATTTTATAATCTCCTCTTTACCTGTATCATGTTTATCAAATCACGTTCATCGCCCTTACTGCTTATTAGACTTTTCTTGCGGTTTGAAAACTGTCGTCTAATCGTCTAATCCTTGTAAATTTAGGTTTTTCAGTTTACTTTTATCACTTTTATAGTTTCCTTTTTATATGGCCGAATGCAATCTAAGTTTATAGTTTCCTTTTTATATAGCCAAATGCAATCGAAGTTTTATTCAGACTTTTTTTCCACCATTTCATATTTTTCATCATTAGTGCAGTGATTTCCGCAATTTACCAGTTGTACATATTTCAGTTTAATGATCAGTGTTATTTAATGCCAGCTTTTATTTAGCTGATTCAGGGCCTAATGTTAAAAGAGATTTTTTTTAGCTTTGCCTACCTGACTTGGCGTATCGTATCACCTGTATACGACATGAAAATCAGATCAATCGACGATCAATGTTATTGTAGTACTTGGGAACCTTACATCAAACACGAGAAAAAACGAGATTAAATTTTCTTTAAGGTATCCTGTACTACAAGAGTTACAACAGGTTGAATGATAGTCTTAGTTTTGCAAGAATATTCGATATCATTAGCATGATTATTTAGAAATATAATTGAAAGCTTGCGTTATTATAGTACTTAGGAACCCTTTTCATCAAACACGGAAAAAATACCTAAAATAAACCCTTCTTTAAAGTAACGTGAGCTACAAGAGTTACAACAGGTTGAAAGGTTAGAGGACAGCCCAAGAAGTCTTAGTATTGTAAGAATATTCCACATTCTTAACATGATTATGATACACTTCCGAGTTTAAATAGAAAAACAAAATAGAAAAACATTGTTAAAGTCAGCAAGTAAATCGGAATAACGGTACTGTGTCATTCAGCTAATAACTGGTGTCTTATTATTATTGTTATTAGTATTATTATTATTATTATTATTATTATTATTATTATTATTATTAGCTAACCTACAACCCTAGATGGAAAAGCAAAATGCTATAAGCCCAAGATCTCCAACAAGGAAAAATAGTTCAGTGAGGAAAGGAAATAAGGAAATAAATAAACGTTATGAGAAATAATGAACAATTAAAATGAAACATTTTAAAAACAGTAACAACATCAAGACAGATATTTCTTATATGAACTATAAAAAGACTTATGTTAGCTTGTTCAACATAACCTTTGCTGCCAGTTTGAACTTTTGAAGTTCTACTGATTCAACTACCCGATTAGGAAGATTATTTACCAAGAAAAGTAAACGAAAAAACTCCCGGCAAGAGTATGGGTATTAAAATACCATTGATGTTTTCCCTCAGATTATACCTCGTGATATATATTTTTATAATAAGTTTACTCAAGCGACAGTAATAGATATAAGATAACGTAAACCTTTGCTGTTGTAGACTGGCATAAAAAGGCCACAAACAGAGGCAAGTAGGACATGTCTGAGGTCTTCGTTCTGCAGTAGATTAGTAACAGCTGATGGTGATGGTGATGGAACCTTACAGCCATATTATAGTAAATTTTTCATTATACTTAAAATGAATAATATTATTAGTATTTGCTAAGCTGCAACCCTAGTTGGAAAAGCAGGATGCTATAAGCCCATGGGCTCCAAAAGGGAAAATAGCCCAATGAAGAAAGGAAACAAGGAAAATTAAAATATTTTAAGAATGGTAACATCAAAATAATTATCTCCTATATAAACTATAAAAACTTTCATTAAAGAAGAGGAAGGGATATAAGATAGAATAGTGTGCCCGAGTATACCCTCAAGCAAGAAAACTCTAACCCAAGACTAGAGAACAATGGTTTGATTTTGGAGTGTCAAAATAATGTAGATGTAAGCATTAGTTCATAGTGAAAAAAACTAAATGATGATAAACAACGGAGGTCATTGGTTGAGACAACCACAACAAAGACAATAATTCATGTGAAACAAGAACACCAACAGGAAGGGTGAGTTTGTTGTGAATAAGAGCAATACTCTATAACCAGTGTTAGGAGTAACGTTGATTGTTAGGTTGCTTTGACCTCTTGACACTGAGAGTTCTGGTTTATTTAAAGGTCAAGTGACTAAAAATAGATTTAAAGGAGATGATGTATGATTCCGCCGATGACTTGAACTATACGATACAGCAGTTCATTCTGAGTTATGAAGGAGTTGCCTGAACATACGCACGCACGTACGCGCATGAATACACACGCATTTTATATATATATATACATATATATATATATATATATATATATATATATATATATATATATATATATATATATATATATATATATATATATATATGTGTTTATGTGTTTGTAAAGGCGAAGAAACAAATAGTTAATCTATAACTTTCCTTGAGATTAGCTGCAATGAAAACTTGAGGAATTATATTGAAAAGTTATAATTAAGTCAACCCAATAGCCCTATCATGGTATTCCTATTTATCCTACTCATAATTAGGTATTAAGGAATTAAAATGATCTCCATTACTATGGAAATTATTTTTCATTTTCTCTTACATTTTCCCTCCCAAATAAGTGACTATAAAGAGTTTGCACAAGTTATTTTTTTTTAAGATAGGTACATAATTAAAATGTACAAGATGTCCTAGACCCTGAGATGCACGGTAATTGGTCTGTGTTGAAATTATCATGTTATCAAATTGTAGTAATTTTGTACCCAAACTTCTCATTCCTTTTTTTCGTTTCGTTAATATAATGATATTGAAAAATTATAATTTTCCCTCCTCCAGGTTCAAGTAAACTTCTATGACCTTTGCTGCATAAATTAAGATTCTTTCTTATGTTGAACGGGTTCCTAACTTCGCTGAAACCAGTTTAATGATAGGTTATTTCTTTGTAATATTGATAGAAAATTTATATAACAAAATATTCCTTTGAACTTGGTTAATTTCTTTACTAATTCTTGTAATTTTTGCAGTCTTCCCATAGCTCAGAATCATCATAGATATTCCATATGAATCTCTTCTGCTATTTATTTTCCTAATTCTTTTCCTTTTATAACACTCATTTCTCTCACCAATTACCCCACCGTTACATCAAAAAGTTTCGGATGAAAAATATATCACTGTCTGAGATATAATCTTGCACTCAATCTATATAATTAGATATGCACACAACACACATGCAAGCCCCTCTCACCATAGTATGACTACTTACTCTCCCACTAACTGAGGGATGGGGACAGCTGAGAGTGCTAGGAAATTATATATATATATATATATATATATATATATATATATATATATATATATATATATATATATATATATATATATATATATATAGATATATATATATATATAGATATATATATATATATAGATATATATATATATATATATATATATATATATATATATATATATATATATATACATACATACATACATACATACATACATATATATATATATATATATATATATATATATATATATATATATATATATATATATATTTATATATGCATACATATATATATATACATATATATATATATATATATATATATATATATATATATATATATATATATATATATATATATATATATATATATATACCCAGAGGTTGCTCTTTATTATTTAGGGGAGATAGAGGAAATTTGTAGGATACACAAAGTGTTTCAGTTTCAATCTTGTGTAGTATTATAATATTTAAGTTCAATGATGTTGATAAGTAATTACATAATAAATGTATTCGTAAGGATGGTAATTTCAACGGTGTAATAGCTCCCTAGGTACTTGGTGAGAATTACAAAGTTGACACACGCTACGGATCTTTCTTGGAGAAAAAAAAAAAATTTCGCACGATTTCACAACGAAAGTCGCATTAAGATAACAGTTAAAATGCCTAAAACCACACTATTCTCCTCCTAACAAAACGGCCGCGTTCATTTTAGCACCACAAGATAAACGAATGGGAGAGATACATACACACTGCTGTGGGATTAATGTTAAGCCTATTGATGGACGAGCTTCTTGAGAAAGGGATTGTGAACCGTGGTGTGGCTTCAGCTTAACTTTAAACAGTGATGAACGAGGCTATAGTTATATTTGAATAGCGAAAATGTTCTTCGAGAATACTGATAGTTGTAATGACATTCGCGTTGATATTTGCTGTGAAGTGACGAACAAACCTTATTTAACGTTTGTGGCTTTTATTAGTGATATGTTTTTATTATTATTATTATTATTATTATTATTATTATTATTATTATTATTATTATTATTATTATTATTATTATTATTATTATTATCATTACTGTTGCTAATGTTATTATTTTTATTTTCAGTGTATAAATATATATATATATATGTCTATATGTATGTATGTATGTGTATATATATATATATATATATATATATATATATATATATATATATATATATATATATGTATATATGTATATATGTATATATATATATATATATATATATATATATATATATATATATATATATATATATATATATATATATATATATACACACACATTTACATATACGCATGTAAGAGTAAAACTCACAGAAACGCGTAATACTTGGACGTAATAAAACTACATTTTCCTTGCAGTTATTTTGCTTATGCATGTGTACATGCATGAATATTTGTATGAATGACAGTTTGCCAATGCTGCTCATGATATTTTTAGGGTTTGAATATTGAAGCACAGTTAAAACATAACCATTTAATAGTTGCAAACAAATCCTCTCGCCCTGACCAAGATTAAGGACTAATATTTTGTGAGTGAAATTAAGATAGGGACCAAACCTCAGCCGACGCCAAGAAATATACGCTGATATCAATATTGCTGATATTCTAGTCGAGTCCAGGTTTTGTACTAATAAAGGTAATCAACTAATTTCTATAATTATAATGAGTAAAAGGTTTTGAACACGTGGCTGTACATAATAGTCTGTTAAATTTACACAATATTCTAACATTTTAACTATTCCCAAACAAGGAATAGTTCCAGAGTAAAAAAAAAAAAAATATCGGCCACTGCCGATAAATCTCGCACGCATATATATATATATATATATATATATATATATATATATATATATATATATATATATATATATATATATATATATATATATATATATATACATACATACATACATATATATATATATATATATATATATATATATATATATATATATATATATATATATATATATATATATATATATAATTTTGCCAACGCCAAACAACCAAACTCAGTAGTAGTGATATGACAGTGGATACATCCAATTAATCAGTATAATCAGAATCTTGAATTTACACAAAATTTACACCCCCAAAACTAACACTAGATTTAAATTCAATTCTTACCGAAATATAGTTATTATATATATGATAAAACCTTGCTTGATATCCCCACAAATTTTTATTATAGTCCAGTGACCTCAATCAGTATGAATCCCAGTCAAAATTTTGAAAATCCACAGGTTCATACTGACATACAAGTTAATAGACAAGAAACATAATTATTTCTATTACGGATCCACAATTCCATAGCATAACTTCATGGCCTATTTAAAATCCTAACCGAAACTGACATATGAATTACCTGGTCAAATGATAAGAAAAGACTTTTACCACTTTAACAATGGAGTGTAAACACCTTAGAGTTGTTTCGCATATTTTTCTCTCGATTGGCTATTTTTATCCAGGATTTTTTTCTTTTATAACCCGTCATTCTTTAAAAGCCTAAATCCATTACACAAGTCTGAGATAGTTGTTCTTTGTCTTGTAATACACAGACTTGCAGGTTTTAATTCCTAATTCTGATCAATCCAGGTATTTTTTACGCTATCATTTTATCTCTGCGGTTGAGTCATATACATGAATATTTTATACGAATATATAGAGCATTGCGCTCAGAGAAAGAGAGTGGCTTGACCTCACAGTTTAGTAATGATTTATAATTTAATATAATGAATGAACCCATGTCAGACTTTCATTTTTAATGAGAATGCATATTTTAATACACTAAAAAACATAATTGTGTAGACGCACAAAATGAATTCGTGTTCGCGTTTCTAAACTTATGTAAACGCGCGCGGGCGCGCACACACACACACACACACACACACACACACACACACATATATATATATATATATATATATATATATATATATATATATATATATATATATATATATATATATATATGCTGTACATACACATACACATATATATATATACTGTGTATATATATATATATATATATATATATATATATATATATATATATATACTGTATATATATAGATAGATAGATAGATAGATATACATATATATATATATATATATACATATATATACTGTATGTATCTATATAAATGTATATTTTTACATATATTGTATATATACATATATATATATATACACAGTATATATATATAATATATATACAGTATATATATATATATATATATATATATATATATATATATATATATATATATATATATATATATATATATATATATGTATATATTTGCAAGTACTTGTAGCTCAGCAATGAAGGCAAATATAACAGTCATGCCTTCCTGATACGAGACAAAGCTGCTATATTTCGAAAAAATATCGAGGTATAAAAATCCTGACTAATGCTGCTATTGCGAGAGAAAATTGCAAAGGAAAATGAGTCTCTCTCCGGGTAAATGGGAGTCGGATTTTCGAGCTTGAATTGCGGTGGCATTCCGGGCCAGACTCGGTGGTATAATTGACTTGATTTAAAATTGCGGATGCAAAAATTCACTTCGTATTTACTTTTTTGTGTATCTCTTCCATTTCCAAAACCCATTTCCTCTATTTTTTTTTTCTTACTAGTGTCAGCACTTAACGATACAGAAAAAAAAACTGACATTTTTTAATTGGCTAGTTCTAATGCTAGAGGCTATTTTTCCTGTTGGAGCCCTCGGCCTTATAGCATCCTGTTTTCCCAACTAGGGTTGTAGATTAGCAAGTAATAATAACTAGAAGGGCACTCATTAGAGCGCAGACCTCCGCTGCGGTAGCGTATTTCCAGCTTTTTACATAACATTTAATCGCTGCAAGCTTCATTACTCTACGATTAAAATTGTGGCCAGGAAGCTGTTCACAAACACACAAACAGGGGTAAAACATAACCCCTTTCCAACTTTATTGGCGGAGGTAATAATAATAATAATAATAATAATAATAATACAGTTTGCTGTAATTGGTAAAATTATGGAAGATCATCGTTATGGATTTTTATGGGACAGCGGAAACACCTTGGTACCTAAACGATAGAAAACAACAACCAGAAAACCCTAAAGCTAAAAGAATTTTCCAAAGGTTAGCAGTAGAAGGAGAGAAGCAATAACTGAACCCTGCAATCTGAGGAAAACTAATTTTCGTAGCGTTGTAGGAAGAGGTGGCCTGCGGGACTATTCTTTATTCTGCGAGAATCGAAGTTTTGCTTCTTATTTGCAGAGTAAAAGTTACAGTATGACAGTATTGGAAGAAGAAAGGCATTTAGCAATAACTAAAGCATTAATTGAATTATTATTATTATTATTATTATTATTATTATTATTATTGTTATTATTATTATTATTAATATTATTATTATTATTATTATTCCACAAAGTAGAATAACCTCGTGTAATATAAAACAAATCAAACAGCGAGAAGTACAGTTAGACATGCCATTAATACAAAGAAATGCAAACTAGTTGATTTACCTTTAAAAACTAGCGTAACATTTACTTAGTCTTGAATAGATGAACGGTCGAAGATAGAGTCGACCGATGATTATTTCCTTAAATCATAATAACCCAAACGACCTTACTTATTTCCGCTATGTTATAGTTCATGAAATACGATAGTGGAAGGACTGATTATTTTATAGAACTGGTATAGGCGTCTACTACTGCTATGGCCACCGACTGGGAATGACAAATGACTTTCGGAAGCATTTCTGAAGTTATTTCCGCTTCTTTTGTTTTTTTACTCACTACCAGAGCTATTTTGCCAGCGCAAGACCTCAATGGTAGAAACGGTTGAAAGAGTCTGGTGTGCATCAATGCTAAATGTCCTTGGCTTATTGGAGGGCTCATAACGATTATCCTTCATTTCTTTCGTATACGACCCATACTGTTCAATGAAATGCGTATTCCATGTAAGTTACAATGATAATATGTATATGCTGTAATAATCTTGATAATGAATTCGTGAAAATGACAGTTAAAGGAGAAAACAAACCCGTTCCACACACCCCAAATGGAAAGGGACTCTCGTTGACAAGATTAATGCTTGAAATAAAGACCATTTGCGTCCTTGCCCGTTTTGCATTGCCCTGTGTAATAAATTTACGTTGCCCACCAAATTCAGAGAGAGAGAGAGAGAGAGAGAGAGAGAGAGAGAGAGAGATTTTGAATGTACTAAAGTCTACCATGATGATGATGAATATTTGTCAAAAGCTCTGGGAAATTCCTCTAGAGACTAGACTTTTTTGTAAAGTACCATCCATAACCATTCAGTTGCTGGTCATACAGATAACTGTGAAGGAGACCAATTACTTAGATAGCTTGTAACATTTTACTTTTAGGTTATAATAAGTGTTTAAAAATAAGGGACAAACAATATTAAAACTAGTTTGAACTTGAACATACTAATACAAGATCAATATTACAATTAGAACGGAAAGGACATTATAAGTGCCAAATTTTCCAATGTTTCCCTACACGCTCATTAACCTCATGTAAATTCTTACCTAAGAATTTATAAATTAGATATTAGCAACCTACGAGTTATGCTGTTCACCCTCCTTTTCACTCTATGACTAAGCTTTGGAATTATCATTTTTCCCCCTGCTTCTACTGGCTTGTTTATCCCAAGCCCTTCACACCCTTCTTAAGAAGCAGCTATACTGCTTCCTTCATGGTTAAGTTCCATCCGTCTTCCTTTCTTTTCCATAATATTTATTCTTCGGATTTGGATTAAATGAGGTTAGTGGCCCATTGCTTTGGCCTTTGCCATTAAATAGATAATACAGGCGCGCATGCACGTATGTAAACTAGCACAAGCACATTCAAATGTAACACTATATCACCGACTGACAGAATGTGACTCGTACTGGGTATCATCAATTTCCCCAGAGAGCAATGAAGGAAGATGAATAACTGACGTGCAATATCCATTAGGCCAAAGCGAATGAACTAATGTAATGTTTATCATATTCAATTAATATTTCGGGATTTCCAGAGGTTGGATGCATCGCCTTCCGGGAAGGAACCATATTGTTGCTCTCCACATATCCACTGAATCAATTTTGGATAAATCCTTTTACTGATTCTAATTTTTTATCCTGAAAATACGATTCTTGGCAAATTCCATTTACATTAGGATTTTTTAATTCTTTATAGTCTTCGGGTGTCCGTATTTGATAAAAATTTGCGCTCAACTGAAAGGATTTGAACTTATATTTTGTGTACAGGATTTATTCGCTTTTATCTAATAACTGCTTGGCCTATTTAATTTTGTTCACCTATGTCATTACCATTGACTTAATACTTTTTATGCTTTTCTGAATTCCCGAACTCCATTTTCTCTTTGCATTGTGTCCTTTTCTTAGAGATAATGCTAATCCTTAGCCTCAGTTAATGTATGGCCCATCGCATCCCTGTTATTGTCAAAGTATTTATCTCGCATAGTAAGATCCATAACATGCAACTTCAAGAGGAATTATGTCTCATAATAAGGCCATTAAACCAAACAGTAAGGATGTTTAACAAGGGATAAGAACCATAACAATGGTAAAATATATTTGCCTTCCATGATAAGACACCAATAGAATGAGATTTATCTCTCATAATTAGATGCAAGAAGTAAATTAAAATGATTTACCTCTTGCAATAAAACCTGTATCGTAAACTAACGTAGAACTTAGCGAAACGTGAAAGACATAGGAGCTAAGTCATTTGCATAAGTTAACTGTAATAGAGATTTCTTGATTATGATAAATTAGACTGAAAGGGTTCTCAGTGTTGAGATTCTTGAGACCCTGTAAGCATCACAAAGGACGACTCCACAGAGAATTGGCGTTAGTGGTTAGCCCAGATAACTTCTAATCAGCTAATTAGTTTTTAAGTAAGAAACTAGTATTGTTTTTTTTTAATAAGTTGTTAAAGTTTAATTCTTGGTTATGGGAGTTCAGAATTTCCTTTTATGTATTTTTTCCAATAATTCATTATTAATATTTTGGCATGTTGAATAGTTAAAAAAGCAGCTATATCGCATTTAGTTCACACAAATGTGTGTATATATATATATATATATATATATATATATATATATATATATATATATATATATATATATATATATATATATATATAACATATGAAAATACTACACATACACACATACACATATGTATGAGTAGGTCGGTGGGTGAGTACTTGCGCGGTTAAGTGGGTATTCGCCCGTGGTTTCTACTATATAATCAAAACGGGCAACACGCTTTTACTCAAATACAAGAAGGTTTAGTAACGCAATAGAAACACAGCCTATAAGCTAAGTTTAATTAGGCTTGATTGATTGATTTGATGTCAGAAAACCTCAAATCAATCAATCAATTAAGCCTAATTAAACTTAGCTTATGGTCAAATCCAACACATAGTTCAAGGATTAATTAAAAGCCTGAAATTTTCAGTAGCTTGGATCTCAATCACAGAAGAGAGAGAGAGAGAGAGAGAGAGAGAGAGAGAGAGAGAGAGAGAGAGAGAGAGAGAGAGAGAAGATTCCCTTGCTGAAAAAGTTTATGTGCACTGTTAAATATTTGCCGTAAAAACTGTAAAAATCCTGGAATAAAGGTTGATAGGCATTTACCGTTATAAGAACGGATATACTGATGTAAAGGAATAATATAACGGATACCAACGCGTATAAGATGTTAACAAAGTAGGGTAAAATTACGGTCGCCTGTATTTTACTAAAATACAGCTGAGAGCCGTATATTTTTACGGAGAATTTCCAATTAAAATTGATTTTTTTTAAAAATGTGTGACAAACAAATAACGGAATTTGTATTTGAACTGGGTCGTGTTATATGAAATATCCCAGACTTCCCCCATGCCCCTTTTCCACTATAAATATATATGTCATTTATAATTTTACATCTCTTTAATATTGACAAGATTTCCTCCGATGCGTTACCTAGGGAGTTAACTGCCTCTTCCTCGCTCGCCGCAAATGCTTTGTGTTTAGACTTTATTCTGCCTAGGGATTTTGACCTTTAGTTTAAAGGTCAGGTGAGGATCACTTAAAGGCAACCAAACGGCATATTTTCATTACATTTTTTCAGAAACTTTCTTAACAGATTTTCCTGTACACTAAAGGGCTGGCTCTTTAAAATATTACACAAATAATTAGCATAGGCTGTTAAGAATTTGCCGTAAAAACGGTAAATTTCCTGGAATAAATATTGCCAGGCATTTACCGTTTTAAAAACGGATATATTGACGTAAAGGAATGATATTACGTTCACCAACCCGTAAAAGATAATAACAAGTAGGGTAAAAATTACGGTCGCCTGAATTTTACTGAAATACGGCCGAGAACAGTATAATTTTACGGAAAATTTAAGATTAAAATTACGGGTTTTTAACCATATATGATAGATATATAACAAGTTGTTTCCCGTGAAGAATCACAGTATGAAAGAATAGAAAAGCTTGTTTTGAATATTACCTCATTAAGCTAATTTGTAAATCCAAATTTAAAAGTTTTAAACTGGTTTCACTGGACACAGCACCGACTACATAGCCAAATTATAAATCCAATCCAATGAGTGTTTTTTTCCTTTGTTACATATTGTCTTGAAGACCGGCAATATGTACTTATGAATGACTAGATATATAAGTAAAAGGACAACTACTGTTTAATCAAAACACTCGCTACGATTTCAGACATCTGCGGAAATCTTATTTTCAGAATATTTTGCTTTTCAGACTTTCCATATTCGATATCAAGTCATAGCTGTCTCGTGTTTACACTCACATTTATTATATATCGAATCTCGTTATTCGTCGTTTTTTTTTCTGGTAGAATATTTATATAACCGTTAACCGTTTTTGCTCTGAATTCCGGACTCCTGTGGTCTTCTTTATCCTTTATTTGCATAACTGGTGGCCTGGTGGTAGCGCTCTTGCCTGATGATTGCCAGACTGGAGTAGAGTCCCGCTCAAACTCGTAAGTTCCTTTGGTCACTGCAACCTCACCATCCTTGTGAGCTAAGGATAGGGGGTTTGGGGGAGCCTATAGGTCTATCTCCTGAGTCATCAGCAGCCATTGCCTGGCTCTCCTTGGTCCCAGCTTGGGTGGAAAGGGGGCTTGGGCGCTTATCATATGTCATATGGCCAGTCTCTAGGGCACTGTCCTGCTTGATAGGGCAATGTCACTGTCCCTTGCCTCTGCCATTCACGAGCGGCCTTTAAACCTTTAAACTTGAACATACAGTTTGTTTTCGCACAAACTAATCAGTCATTTTCAGTAATCCCATCGTCTATACCAGAAATTATTTCCATCCATACAGTACTTGTAACTAACGTATAATTCAACAATAATTCCACTTCATTAGTTTCCGCATGATTTGCTGTGGATTTATATACGAAAGCAAAACGCTTTATCGAGATATCGAGATCTTCCGTTTTATTCATTCATGCATTCTAAACAACCAAACTTTTCTTTCCACAAAAAATAATCAGTTCAACAACACACCCATCCATTGTAACTTTTATTTTCCTCGACTTATAATATATGCGAAACGTCTTAACATTTTTGGTTTCTCTTATTCTATGAATCATCCCTTGACTGATCCTGGCGTCGTCCTGAATTTTAAACTCTAAGAATGCCCACTTGAGTCAACCTCCTTTTTCTTTCATCAGTTTAGGTCATTTGCTCATAACTATCATTGATAAAATACGGCTTATTTCATTTTAGCTTTAGCATACACAAAATTTGCCTGATTTATATTCATTGAAATAATTATTTGCAAATATGTTTTTTTTTAACTATTGCATTCAATTCGTTAGAAAAATATTAGGAATTTGTTATTTCATAAGACACTTAAACTTTAGAACCATAAGATTTGAATTTATTTTACTGTAGATTTCTGTAGGCGTAAGACTTCAAGAGAATTTAATTTCATTAGTAAACTTTATATATTCTACAGCTGCACTTGTAAGGGTTACATTTAAATATCCGTATGAGACAATAAAATAATCATGCACAATCGTACTATATTATATCACTTTAAAATATTTTTTGCTTTTAACCGAAAAGGTAAAACACTGCATCTATCCTCTGTAAAGGGCTTTTGGTAAAAATAAATGCGCACACATGCACACTCATATATATATATATATATATATATATATATATATATATATATATATATATATATATATATATATATATATATATATATATATATATATATATAATCATCCCCATTATTACCACTACATCAAGGGGTCGGTTGCCTGATGCACCATCTCTAATGCCTTCTATGAAAGGCATCTCCCTTCCACCAAACCTCTTCTCTCAATATTATATTTCACCTTATCTCGCCATCTAATTCTATGATTCTATGTCTTCCTCACTCGCTTCCCACCATCTATTCTCAATACGCGTCCATACCATCGCCATCGTAATCTTAACTAGCCGGCAGTTGTTCTTATTTCATTATTTCACGATTTTACAAGCAATGATATCCCCATAATTCACCTCAGCATTCTCATCTCTGTTGTCTCAAGCTTTGCTTCCTCTTTTCGTTTTAGAACCCGCGTTTCCGATCCATACATTAACACTGGTCTCATTGTGCTATTATAGATCTTGACTTTTAGTTTGATTGGTATTTTCTTATCACATATCACTCATGCTACCTCCGTCCACATCGCCAAGGCTTCTTTTATCCTATTCTCAATTTGAGCCTCATATTATTCCTCCTGACTTATAGTTAAATGCGTATTAAAGCAAAATGTCGTAAAGTTAGATGAGCTGTTTATCTCGTATATGGGGCAAAAGAAGAATTGAAAGGAAGAAACTTTTCAAGGTGTGTAAAAGGGATACAAAGGTTAGAGTTGATGAAAGCATGGATCCGATTAATTTTTAAATGGTTTGGATTTTAGAAAACAATGGAGGACGATAGATTGGTGAAGAATCTATATAATGCATGACGCTATATAAATGGTGAAAGAGAAAGAACCTTAAAATCCAGTAATCGCGAGGTGTGCAAAGTTGAGGGTTTTTTTCTGTATTGGTGTGGGAACGGGTTTATCACGCTGTGGATGAGCCGCCTTTGTAGGTATGTAAAATTGCTAATGTTGTGGACGTTTTATTGACATAATTTCTTCCATAATTAAGCCATTTTTTCTGAATTTGATACAGGATTCCATTATAAACTATTAGTCTCATGCCATTCCATGAGTTCCTGTTGGTTATTGCAATTTAACTTCATTACACAACTATAAAAAAATTTCATTTTAATCTTGAGACAAAAATAATCAAACAGTAGAGATGCTCATTTACCCAGACTTTATAGACACCCAGAACCTTTCTAAAAAGTAAATAGAATAACAAACCATGAAAAGGATAGTCTAAATGAAAGGAACTTCCTTATCATATGTCTGGAGGCAAATGAAACGAATATGGCCACAAAAACGGAAAGGAAAAATAAGCTAGAAGGAAAGACGTAATGCCATTGTACTGCTTCCATAACCGCGGGGTAAAAGAAAAATAAACGACAATGATTTAAAATCTGAGGTGCTTTGGGTTTCTTACCAGATGGTTTATTTTCGTGGTGCTCTAGATTGCTTACCTGGGGACTGGGAGTGCTTTCGCCTTGCAGGGCAGAGTGAATGGATCTGGATCTTGGTCAGGATCGTGATTGACCGTGAAGAGGACTTCCCCCTTGGGTGGTTGAGCTTCCAGAAGTGGTGGAACCGTCACTGCGGAAATAAGAGGTGGAATCAGATACAAGTTTCTCTCTCTCTCTCTCTCTCTCTCTCTCTCTCTCTCTCTCTCTCTCTCTCTCTCTCTCTCTCTCTCATGCACGTGCAGGGCAATTGGTTTTCTTCGGAATGGTATGTCATCTATTGGCGATCAGGAAATATTGAAATTTTCAACTAGAAGTTATAAAGTCTTCTAGGTTTTTTCTTATGTATTATTTAATTGTTTTATTTCAACTTAGTGATGCGTATTTTTCCTTTATTTTTCAATCTATTTAAAATACTGATTTTCCTTTAGGCAACAATAAGACAGTGGCAGTCATTTTTATATCCCCTTCCAACAACAAACCGACCCCATAATAAGCTAGAGCTGCTAGATTTTACAACCGCAAAATGTTATAGCTAGGATTTATTTGTGTAGTGTACAGCCATAACTGTTATTGCCTTACTTTTTAAGAGAATCACATTGGCTATTTCAATTTATATTCGAAGAAGTTGTATCGTCAAACAACGAGAATCAAGAGTGCAATGTTGGAAAGAAGCTAGGAATACAAAATTTAATGATCATTGCAGCGTGATACAAACGTCCTTTTATCAAGTATTACGTTTATGGAAAGGAGATACAACGTCCCTTTATCATGTATTACTTTTATGGAAAGGAGATACAACGTCCTTTGATCATGTATTACGTTTATGGAAAGGAGATACAACGTCCCTTCATCATGTATTACTGGAAAGGAGATACAACGTCCCTTTATCATGTATTACGTTTATGAAAAGGAGATACAACGTCCCTTTATCATGTATTACGTTTATGGAAAGGAGATACAACGTCCCTTTATCATGTATTACTTTTATGGAAAGGAGATACAAACGTTCCTTTATCATGTATTACGATCATTGAAAGGAGATACAAACGTCCCTTTATCATATATTACGTATATGGAAAGGAGATTCAACGTCCCTTTATCGTGTATTACGTTTTTTGGAAACTAAATAAAAGCTTAAAATAAAAACTAACTCCGTAACACCGTGTCTGTTCCTGCAATCCTCCTCTGGCGTTATCAGTAAGAAGTTTAAAGCAGAAATAAAGTCACATGAAATCAGGGTTATGTCCTAGGAGAATAATTTTCACATGACGGAGTTTTGGTTGAACAGTTAGATAAACAGTAAGAAAACTGGTGCATCGTTAGCTTAAGGTTTTTTGTTCTTGTTATAGTTTTTTTACGGTACTTATAAAGATTACATTCTCTTTTCTAAAAACTATATTTTACTTATCAGTTAAGTTTAACCTAGTTTTTACCATATTTCTAATTTAATGGAAAAAAAGCGTGTTTATGCTCTTAAAAATCGTCCCGGCATCTGTAAAGGAACCAGCAAATAATTATAGATAAATTTAGTTTTAATTAATTTGAAATAAATTTGGATATTCTCTCTCTCAATTTGTATTTTGTTATCTTATTTATAAGTCTTCATTGGCGTCAGTAATAATTATCAAACTAGATATCGACAAATATTTCTTTTATCGTGTTACTTCATCTTTCCTTTCATTCAGGTTTCGTGTTTATTTCATGGTCTCGTTATAATTTTTAACTTCAGTTCCCCTTCCATGAATTAGTATTCATCACAGATTTTTTTTATATATGTCTTTATGCAACATTCACAAATTATTTTCTTGATTTCTTAATGATTTTTAGTCAACTTCCTTTCAGTTATGCCTTTGCTAATGGCCTAACCTAATGGCCAAGATAAAGATTTCTCTTATATTGTCAATATTGCAGTAGTTCGTGTTCAAGCATTTATCCCAATATTTACAGCTGGATACGAATCTTCTACAAAAAAGATAAGAGAGAATAAAAATATTATTTAGGACACCTACTTAAGAGCAGCGATCGCATATATTTCACTTGGTATTTACGATAAGAAAAACTGATGAAACGAAACCTAGCTGAATAAAACGACAATAACTAAACCCCCTCTGAGACTACCACCCCTTGGCGCCAGCATGGTTACCGCCGGAAGGACCCACTCTTGAATTGAAAGAATGGAGCAGCCCTTTCTCATTACCAGGTTACGCACTTCTGTCGTATGCTTCTTGAATTGTTTGCCTTCCACTGTACGTATTGACGGTTGAGTTCATTTAAGAGAATGTTATTCTGAGTGGGGATATCTTAACATGGCGAAAAGGTTTGTATATCGCCATGTTCAGCAAAGCTGTACTAGTCAGGGACACCCATACTAGGTTGGTTTGCTGTGAGCGATCAGACCATAGTCTCCCACCATCACCAATCTACAGTGGCCAGCGTTGTGAGGAAAATGGCCAAACCCCAGACATGACCAAGTCAGGTTTCAAAGTTTAAAGGCCACTTATGAATGGCAGAGGCAAAGGACAGTGACATTGTCCTATCAAGCAGGACAATGTCCCAGAGACTGATCATATATACATATGATCAGCGCCCAAGCCCCCTCTCCACCCAAGTTAGGACTAAGGATGGCCAGGCAATGGCTGCTGATGGCTCAACAGATAGACCTATAGGCTCCCCTAACCCCCTAACCCCATCCTTAGCTCACAAGGATGGTGAGGTTGCAGCGGCCAAAGAAACTAAAAAGCTTAAGAGGGACTCGAACTTCAGTCTGGCGTTCACTATTCAAGGACGTTACCACATCGGCCACCACAACCCCAGGCCTTAGTCCTGCAGTGGACTAGAAACTGTTGCATTTGTTGTTGTTGCTGTTGTATTATGAAATATACCAAGAAGTATCCAGTCTGCAGCTCACTCTCTATGGTTTTGTTTGGCTTTACTTGCGATCTTCGGAAATGTCCCTATCTACAGACATGCGAAACTTGCTGTCATTCCATATTGATTCCTCTCGTTGAATGCACGAAAGTAGATGTAGCATATAAATGCAAACTTGAACGTATTGTGGCGTGCAGATAATGCACAGATACAGTCACGCATCAGAGTGCATTCTCATTCTTAACCCCCTTGACTTCACAAATCTCATTCCCTCCCCTCCTAATGAAAATGAAATATGCATATACACAGAATCTTAAAAATACGTGATGAATAAACACCACTCAAGTAAAAAAAAAATATTCAGATATCTTCTGACAACAATCATTCATTTGGCCAAGAAAACTCTCCAACTATAAAGTGGATATGATTCTTCTCTGTCAGAATTTTCTTTTAGGAAAATTTGTCAACTCCTCCGAGGATTAATCCTCTTTTCTCCTTTTTTTTTTTTTTTTTTACACTTTTTTCCTTGACCCTTCGATCTTTAGCTAGATAGGATAATAGACTGCATACTCACCCCATTCCCCCCCCCCAAAAAAAAAAAGATAAAAAGAATTAACCTGACATTTGGTAGAAAATTAAGTTTACTTTACTGCATGGTATTCCGGAATTTACAGATACGCCTTTTTTATATCTATAAGCGATGTCAAATAGGTTTCTGGGAGGTGATAAGAAAACGATATCTCTAAAATTCTTGGAATTTAAAACTGATACTATGGAATTAGTGAATGCTTTCTTTTTATATAATGAGAATGTTATAATGCAACAAACGTTCTTTATATCATAAGATGGTTTTGGACTTCATTTTCTTTTAGATACAGCTCTTAATAGCATGAGTAGCGTCACTGAACTAATAATTTCTTCAAAAACACAGTCCAAACAATCTTCCTATATCAATTGTCTATGGACTTGCTGCTGCACACTTTATATCTCGCTTCCTTATCTTCTTTTCTCGGTTCTGAGCTATAGAAGGACACTAGCTAATCCGTCTTATTGACCTCTACACTCGAGTAATTGTCATATTCCTCCTCACGAAAAATATGAACTTCAGGTGATGAGAGAATTGAAACATCTTATGATTCATTCTCTTGATTATGAATAATATACCTTTAAAAAATCTGAAATTTGATTTATGTCTTCGTATAACAGCTCTTTCTATCATCATCTTTGTGAGGACAGAAAAAATATATATCTGAGAGATTAGGACAAGTCGGTTTTTTCGCTTGCAACTGACCCATGAATAATCAAATGTAGACTTTCCTAGTTTCATTGCAAGGGTAGTTTGTAAGGACACTGCTTTTAGCATAGGTTAGGTGGGTTTTTTAAGTTAGCTTCTCCCGTCTTACTCGTAGGTAAGGAAACTGTTGTGTAATGGGGGGGGGGGGGGGGGGGGGGGCGAAGCCCCCCTGGGCAAGGACACGGCTTTTAGCATAGGATAGGTGGGTTTTTTAAGTTAGCTTCTCCCGCCAAAATCGTTTTTAGAACGACGGCCGCAGTTCCGAATATTCCCGTTTTCTACGGGATCTGGCCGTCACCCTACAAAGGCTCCCATTGCAATATCCAGGGAGAACATCCATTTACTTATATAAAGCATTGTCCCTAATTTTTTCTTTTTCATCATAACACTAAAGCACCGTAAGTATAACGAACGACAGCTGAAAGAGACAGAATCTAGTCATAGAAAAAAATTAGCTAATATGCAAAAAGTCTAATAGAGATACATTAATATGTATATCAGACAGGCCTTTATCACATTGCATTTACGCATGACAAACTTGAGTATATATCGTTGCTACCATCGACGTAAACGCTGTAATACCTATGGAAAAAGTTGTTTACAAGAGTGAAAAATACAGTAGCAAATAACTATATTTTCCTATTCAAAATATCGGGTAGACAATCCAACTCTTGTCACATACAACGAAAAAACCGCCGCAAACGAGGGAACAATGAGGAGCAGATACAACCACTACTAAACAATCTTCTGTTAATCCCAAGAACGTCTCCACTTGGGTGAATATAGATGGGGATTACAGCCAGGCTAAACGAGCCCTTCTCGGAAACTCAATGCATACAGATAAAGGCGTGATTAGGACGACAGTCTAAGACGTTACTAATCGTGCCATCCATTCTGTTCGCCCTTGACGTGTCCTCGTTTATATAAGGAGATAAAGAAAAATGGAAGAAGATTTTCGAAAGTGGAGGAAAAGGACTTGTTTATGGCGTTTCTATAAAAAGAAGACTGGTGATTGGGTGACCATAAAGAAAGATGGACGTCACGTGCAAGAAGATTTAAGATGACCCTCTGGATTTCGTTTTGATGCTATTGATGCCAACTGGATTTGTTAAGAATTTAGAAAGTCTAAATTAATAAATATACATGCACTTGCGTATTTTTTCAAGAATTGATTTGAATGTGCAAGCTTGATAACTCAATTATTATTATTATTATTATTATTATTATTATTATTATTATTATTATTATTATTATTATATATACTTATATATGTATATATATATATGTATATATATATACTGTGTGTATATATATATATATATATATATATATATATATATATATACACACACATATATATATATAAGATTCTACGGCAACAAGAGATAATGAACCTCTGTGGTTACCAATCTTTGGAAATAAGTCCTTAACCTCCAACTATAAATGTTAGACTTGAATTTTTCAGAGAGAGTAAATACAGAAGTAACAAGATAAAGAGATAAAGGAATGAAGGAATCAGAATATAATTTTGACATCTAAATAAAGATGCCCATCTTTCATCCTCAAGAAATTGTGGAATGCTTTATTTCGAGATAAGTCCAATTCTTTTCATCTGCTCTTTAACTTTTTTTCTCGAACCTAGGCTAGTATTAGACATACATTAGGTTGCCCATTTTATCACACCCACTATCTGTTAAAATGTAGATAATAGGAAAATAGAGAGAAAAATGATATCCACAATGAAGGATTTTTTAAGAAAGGCAGTTTCATATTTAAATCTGTTATAGGGAGACGAAGTGAGAAAAACTGAGAATTATAGTAGATGAAAACTCGGATTTATTCGACGTGATTATTTGCTCTTTGCACATCTGTTTTCAACTCGTGCATTTGTATTTACATTAACGAATAAGTCGTTGTTATTTCTTGTTGATTTTAAATTCAGTAATTACTGTAGACCATAATGATTCATTGATGAACATCTAGAAATAACATGATGGAACAAATTACAGTTTTTACTATTTGCAGTCTGCAAAATGTGGGATTCTCCGCATGCCTTGTGCCATATGATGTCGCATTGAGACACAGTCGGCTACCGATGAGCCGAACTCATTTTATAATTCACTAACAACGCTGGGAATTTTTTCCCATTCTTTTTTGGCCTCTCAAGGGTATCTTATTGCAACCTGGCAACCTTGACTTTATCTATGTCGTAATTCAGTGTTGGTGTTGCCAAAAACAATACCCCTCTCTCTCTCTCTCTCTCTCTCTCTCTCTCTCTCTCTCTCTCTCTCTCTCTCTCTCTCTCTCTCTCTCTCTCATTTTTTCGTCTGGATCATATTATGTGGGTAAACCCACGTTTTACTCGATGCCAGATATAAGGTGCCAAATTTTCTTTTTTGTTTTTGATAAAAAAATTGCATTTGTCACACAAATTTATTTCAGTTCTATATTATTTTATTTACTTCAATAAAAGCGTCTAAGACTTTCGCTTTACTTGAAATTACCATATCGTTTCTCATGACGTCAGTAAAGGGAAGAAATAAATGTCACTATTTCTAAATGATTCTGTTACTCAAGCGACGATTTAAGCCAATAACAATTCGTCTGTAGATTGTACGGTCTGCCATTGAAGACAGATGAGGCAAACTTACTGATACACAAAATTTATTCTAAGTGTAATTAGTACATAGATCTAGGAGGAAATGCTGCGGAAATCGCTGAAAGGTCTTGGGAAAGAACTAAAACAGATCTAGTAAAAAAAAAAAAAAAAAAGAATTACTCGAACTTTGCCAAGTCCTCTAGAAAGAAGTATGGACTAGCTCCGCATTGTCTCTATCTACCATTTTAAATTTATCGATACTGCGAATAAATTAGGGACTCCATGTAAATAAGTAACTGTGGAGGTTGCACAAGGGCAGGTTTCGAATATAATCTTAATCCTAGGAGCCCTCAAAAGGCCGTTGGTGGATGGTTTACTTTAAAACCTTTCAAAAAAGATTGGGTTTAGTTTACACTAGTCTCTACCTTGGGAGGCCCTGTAGAGAGCATTACTTGGCGTCGTCGCCAAATTCTCATGAAGAGCCGATTTTAAACATTTTTCCTCTCATCAGCTTCATTCGAATTGGGAAATGTCAGCTATGTGAAATACGCGAGAGAAAAAAATACATCTCAGATATGTGAGTTATGTGAAAAAAAAATGAGATTCAGCTAATTTTCGTCAATGATAAAGAGATTTTGATAACATTGTCGAAAACTACCTGCCTAATAGATCTGTGTTAGACATTAATGCTCCATTGAGCCATTGTATTATGGCAGTATATTAGCCATAGTTTTCATTGGTCATAAAGGGAGGCCGGGAATGAGCAAATAATTGAGTGAGCACAATGTAAACGGCCCAATCGCCTCCCAGACGAGCGATTCTTCAAAGGACCTAAGTGTATATATAAAGCGGGACCCAAATGCCAGCTGCAGGTAGATCCAAAAATACAGAGCTTAAAGTGACACTGCAGGTTCTAAACTTAGCTGTAATAACAGAGCGGCAAAGAAAATGCTGAAGAGACTAACAGGGCTAACGAGCCAAATACCCTGACTGATGCTTTCTTTTCCCTCCTCAGGTGGCTCCTTTCATATTGAATAAGCCCTGTGATTGGAGGGAAAATTCCATTTTGGGTTTTTTGTTTACTCAGCTTTTCTTCTTGTCATTTTCTATTTTGGTAGTTTTTCTTTTCCTTTTTTGTGGGAAAAGATGCATTACTTACGTAACAAACACTGGATAATCTGAGGCTTGGATCTACTTTTATTACCCCCCCCCCTCTCTCTCTCTCTCTCTCTCTCTCTCTCCTCTCTCTCTCTCTCTCTCTCTCTCTCTCTCCTAATAATTTAAATGCTTTTAGACAAGTTCCATGGGATAACAGTTCAAAATAACATGGAATAAAGATAGCAGAAAGTAACATATTTGCAAAAAAAGAAAATTGCCCCATGGTAAATGAAAGTAGTTTTAGTCGTGTCTCAAAATGTTTAGCAATATATAATTTCATATGCTTAGAGAGGAAGCTTGTTATGTAACAATAAGAGCGTAATATTATATAGAAATTCAAAATTTGATGAACTGTTCACTAAAGTAAGCAAGATCCAAAAATAGTCTTATTTTGATTATTTACTTGTATCTACATTTTACTTCTCTGGTATGATCATATAATGAAGTTTATCATCATAATACACTTTAATGATAATCATCGTCTTAAATAAGTTACTCGAAAGACTTATTCCTAAAACAAAAAGATTCCATAAGAAAATTATTGACCTTTATTTTTTGCATTCGTAATTATTTCATTCCTATATTTGTATCTTACAATTTAGTATTAGAAAATTTGAAAATGTTAATAAATCTATATACAAAAGAATATAAATACGAAAACCCAACAACTACTACTTCATAAACAACTATAGCTACATCAACGTACATGCAAAAAAAATTACAATACAATACATTACTGTATATCACCTGTGAACAATGTGCAAACAGACGAACAAGCGATCATCATTATGTCTGTTAGTTTATATTGGCAACTCCTATCAATTACCACCATAATGTAGATCGTTGCCTCCAACTTACAGTGCCTACTTACTACCGAGTCTATGGCGATTAATCTATATCTACCCACATTGAGCATGCAGTGTTTAGAAATACTGTATATATAAGCATACAATAACCACGCAACACTTACCATTGCAAGTAGTGTCTGAGAATTACCAATGTGATACTTTGTTTTCCTTTTCTAACAGGTAAAAAACTAATATTTTTATACGTCTTATAATCACAATCAATGGATTTATGGAAGTTGTACTACGTAATACTATATGTAATGTTCACAGTCTGTCAGCTTTAATAAGATGGTAAGCGTGAGCTCTACCCTCGGAAGTCTCAATTTCAGGGAAAAGACAGAATGTTGAATGTTATCGTTCCCTTCGTCTGGTTTTCCTCCGGGGCTGAATGTAAAATGGTGGCATTGAATCGACAAACATAATTGAAAACGGTTACTTGACTTTGTAATGAGTGTGTCAGTGGCTTTTTGAATGATGTAGCATGTCAGGTGCACTCTTTTCATCTCTCCATTAGTGAAGCGGCATCAGACAGATCAGAGAAATTTGAAATGATAAAAATAAGAGCCTATAAAACAGATAAGCAGCTAAGATACCTATGAAATGGAAGGTGAAAATTCGAAAAATGTGCAGCTATGTACTGTGCATAGGAATCTCACGGAGGTATTTCAAGAAATAACTATAAGATATCTTTTTCTCAGCATTTTTGCCTACTTACAAAGGCTGCACGGAATTCGGTTGAAGAAATATTTTCCAAATTATCAACACAATTATAATTATTACTGACGTTTGGCATTCCATAGTTATCCAATTAATATCTTATAAAATACAGAAGTAATTTTTTCCCTTTTTGTAATTTTAATCCTAGAGTGAATAAGTAAATGACATTTTCTCACCACCAGCAGGCTGTGGGATTATCTTCCTGCTCACATAAAAATCTTCCATTTTTTAAGAGCTGGATTTATGCTCTAATACTGGCTAAACCTAACTAATTTTCTACTTCCTTATCTCGTCTTTATCGTGTTTCTTCCATGCCTATATAGGCTAGGTAAATTCATTAGGTTTTCCTCCCCTCAATTAAGGTCCACTTTAGAAAAATAGCTTCTTAATAGGCAACGGAGAACCGCTCTTGTGTTGAGAACGTGGCAGTTTATTTTGAGTTGGAATAGCTAATTCCATCCTTTCAACTATGCCTAATATTAAAATCCTTGGACCGAATGTGCCGGCACAACTCTCTTATTGTAAGTTTTTGGTAATAAGAAAATGTTGGGGAAACCGTTTATTTGCACAAGTGATGAATTACAGCTTTTTGAAATAGTTGTGTATATATATATATATATATATATATATATATATATATATATATATATATATATATATATATATATATATATATATATATGTATAATATATATATATATATATATATATATATATATATATATATATATATATATATATATATATATATATATATATTTTAAATTTTTTCTGTGTGGGGATATCTTCGTGGTGAAAGGGTTTGTGTATCGCCATGATCAGCTAAGCTGTACTAGTCAGGGTCACCCTTGCTAGGTTGGTTTGCTGTGAGCGAGAAAACGAAAGTCTCCCACCATCACCAATCCCCAGATGGCCAGCGTGGTAATGAAAATTGGGCAAACCCCAAACATGAAGGAGAACAAGTCTGAGGCCTGCATTTGTTGGTGTTGTTTTTTATATATATATATATATATATATATATATATATATATATATATATATATATATATATATATATATCCTAACAATTTAATATCGTTTTTACTAATCATCTTATACTGTATATTTCTTCATTTAATTTCTCTGCTTTTCTCGTAAGTTGTTTTCCTGCATTGCTGCTCTATTACCAAGGAATAATTGTCTTTAGTTCAATAAATCAATGATACTGAATGAATGTATAGTTTTCCACATTCTGCTGTTTAAAGGCTATAAGATTCTTGGTAGAACTTAGTAATAACAGAATTATTGCTATTCATAATACATTTCGATGAAGACTCTAGCCTTAAAAACTTCAATATTCAACGGAGAATATGACCCAAATCATCAGCAACAGTATTGTAATAATTTAGAGTAGCATGATATAATAATAATTTAGTGTGAACATTATATAGTAATATTCCTAAACTAAACTCAAGTTAGAGTTTTGATCATCATTTTATGTTGTTTTTCCCTCTTCGATTGTGGTGCCATACCATATACCACAAATTCAATAAATTAAATAAAAGCAATATGTGTTCTCCCATTCATGTTAATAAGATATATCTATTTTAATAACTACCACCTAGAGCCTGATACCGTTTGCCCCAACACAATTTGCTTGTAGCTAGGGAATCCCAGTGTCTTAAATTTATTATATTGAAAAATCTTTACTTATTCTGTAAAATTCTTGTAACTGTAGCACGTAGATGGTGTTTGAAGTGCCTTTGAATTAGTAGCATTATTCATTTTTTTTCAGTATTCTCTCGACTTTAATCTTTTTAACCTGGTCTTAGTATGTTCATGAAATACAGACATATGTGCTCAAGTATATTTCACCTTCAAAGGGGATGGCTCCAGTTGTTACTTTTGTGGTTTTCACCAGATATTTCAGGAAATTATTAACACTATCACCCTGTCTTGAAATACCCTGGGTAGAATTCATAATTTTTTATTAGATATCAGGTAATATATTATCTAGAGGGTATACCTAAATCACTCCGTAGTTGGTATCGTGGCACTATTTTATATATATATATATATATATATATATATATATATATATATATATATATATATATATATATATATATATATATATATATATATATATATATATATATATATAAATATATCATTATCATCATCATCATCATCAGCCGTTACTAGTCCACTGCAGAACAGAGCCCCAAGACATATCCTTCCACTTGCGTCTGTTTATGGTATTTCTGTCCCAGTCCTCACTCACAAACTTTCTTAGTTCGTCAGTCCATCGTCTTCTCTTCCTTTCCCTACTTCTTTACAATCTCTAGGAACCAATTTTGTTATTCTTAATGTTGATCTGTTATCTGTCTTTCTCATTATATGTACTGCCCATGCCCTTTGCTTTTTCTTACATGCTAGAATATCATCTACTTTAGTTGCTCTCGTATCCATGTTGCTCTTTTTCTGTCTCTTATTATTATTCCTATCATTATTCTTTCCTGGCTCACTGAGTTGTAACTAGCCCATGTTCTAAGGCTTTAGTAAGGCTCCAAGTTTCTGATGCATTTGTTACTACTGGGAGGGCCATCTGATTAAATATTTTTATTTTTAGAGAAAGTGGCATTATTGCTTTTCATGATATCATTTTGTTTACCAAAAGCTCTCCATTCCATGCATATCCTGCCCCTAATTTCACTCTCATGTCCTAAGCACATATATTCATTAACAATCTCTGGAGGTTCGTCCATAACCCTTATTTATTGTCTCTGCATTTTCATGGAACATTGTCTTACTCTTACTCATTCATTTTTAATCCTACCTTTCTGCTTTCTCTATTCAAATCTTCTATTACCTTTTGCAATTCCTTCCATAATTCACAAACAGAACTATGTCATCTGCAATTCTTAAGTTAAGGCATTTCCCATTAATGTTAATTGCTATGGTTTCCCAATCTAGATTTTTTTTTTTCAAATTTCTCATAGGCATGCTGTGAATAATTTAGGAGAGATGGAGGCTCCCTGTCTATCTCCTTTCTCAATCAGAATTTTCTCACTATCCTTTTTATGTAATTTTAAGTGCTGTACTTCTCGTATAGATATCTCAAAGTGTTCTAACTTAAGATTAATCTATTCCTTGTCTTTGAAGGGCTTTCATTACTGCTGAAATTTTGAAGAATCGAAAGCTTTCTTATAGTCTCTAAAGGCCATATATAGTGGTTTGCCGTACTATGTTAATTTTTTCTTTTGCTGGTTAATAAGCCTGCCTGCTCTCTTGGTCGATCAATATCTAGCTGCTTTTCTATTCGGCCAAATATGATCTTTGTAAATCATTCTTTTCAGGTATTTTTCATTGATTATTGTTACCCTAAGAGGTTGCAAAGTAAATAGAAAATAGAATTATCTTCTATTACTGAAATTGAAATAACAGCCAAAGTTATACGCATAGAATACTGCATTTCTAATAACAATGTATGCTAATATTTGCATGATTTTTTTTTTTTTTTTGAATCCGAGGAAAAAGAATGATGCAATCACACTGAGGCAATGACGCTTGCCTAATGACATGACAACATTGAAAAATTTTGCCGTCCCTAGTTCCCACCCGACGTAAAGCCCCTCCGCATGACTGGGAGGGGGGAGGGGTTGATTTTATCAGGCCGTGCAGATGGTTCTAAAAATAACCGGCATTAGGACTTCAGATTGTCATTGGAAGCACATATTTCCCGTTGGAAACACGAAACATTTCATTATAATTTTTATTCTGGAGTATCTTTGTTAAGCCGATATCCCCTGCAGTATTAATTTTAGACCTCTTAATTGGATCAAATATTTGCTCTCGATGGAAGAGATAGTTTGCGATTGGAGGGGAGGGTGGCCGTTTCCCCCCCCCCCCCCCCCGTAACCAAAAAATTTCTTTTTAATCTTTTCACCCTTCTATTAAACCCTCGTGACTTTTTTGTTGCACATATTTATTCCTTTACCTACATCCATATTCGTGTATGATTCCTTACCTTATGCTTTGTGTGCGATATAACTTTTTCATGTGATTCAATTCGGTAAAGTAGATTATATTGACCTATTGAAAAATTGTATTATACAGCTTTGTTATTTTTGTTATTTTTCCATCTTTCTATTGCTTATCAAACTTAAGATTCTGTTTCGTTTGGTAATAGATCATTGTTGCTAAAGCTAAATATAATTAATGTTATAATTCCCATTATCTCTTCAACGTTACTGTTTACCTACTCTCACTTATTCCCGTATGAAACTTCTTTCTTTTGTTAAATTAACCAATGAAATACCATGAAAGTACTCATTTCTGTTGTCTATTTTTATAAACAATTTAAAAAGAACACTAAATTTTTTACTTTGGTAATAATATTTGTATAACTCCCTTGAGTCTGCTGTATAACTAAGTATATATATATATATATATATATATATATATATATATATATATATATATATATATATATATTATATTTATATATATATACATACATACATACATATATATATATATATATATATATATATATATATATATATATATATATATATATATATATATATATAGATATATATATTTGGCACACGGTTTATCAGATTTCATCACCTGTGATTTTCGCTCTTCATATTTTTTTATATATAAACATGAGGAATAAGAGGATTGGTTTTATTTGTTAAGGACAGGAGGTTTACACGTACATTTTACATAATTCTCTAACAACCATATTAACCAGTCTTACTGTCTTTAAACTGAAAACACGAATTAATTCATACAGGTATAACCGGGAATTTATGTTAATTTCCCAAGGGACGAGCCACTCCTCATTCGTTCCATAAATATCCGTATTATAGAACCTTACGTTATTTCCATATATTTTTCATGCAGTTTTTATCACCATTCGATCTTACATTTACTTCATTTTATCATCATTTTTTTTTGTGAATGAATGCACTTTAATGTAAGGTTAGTTTGTGAGCTGTTATGATGAAACAGCAATCCTTATGACATCCAGCTGTTCACACCCTCCACGTCTGGGAATCTAGTCAACACTAGTTCCATAATAGCCATAACAATATCACCTGATCTATTATATCTGAAAAGAATTCGTGCTCCGGTGATTTATACACTTTCTGCGAAAGCCTTTCACGACAAGAAAATTGAAAATTGCGTCACTTACCATTGAAGGAGTTTATGATCATGCACAATGGGTGTTTAAAATAATATTTACAGGATAGAAGAAAAAAAAACTTCATCACAGTAAGGACTATATCTCGTGAAATTCCTGTTGGCAAAATGCATTTTGAACAGATAATATTTTCACTGTTGTTTCTATTTAGACAGAAGTTATTCCTCTTATGAGGAAAAGAAATGCGAAACGGGCGCCAAAAAACAGTGCTGTTTCTCTAGCGTAAGCGCCTCTGTTAAATGGAAACGACAGAGAGAAAAATATTATCCTGTCAAATAAACAGATGTACAAAGCTTTTAAATCTTTCAAGACAGCAAAAATAAGAAGTATAAGGCATAACAAAATAAACAAGACAAAAAAAATGGAGAGTGAAAAGCAAAAGAAATAAAAATAGAAGAGAAAACGCTGAAAAGAATTTCTCGTCGAGAGAAACGTGAATACTTTTAGCAACGTCAACTTCCGTGAAAATAACCATACACAGAAACAGATAAATGTTGGAAAAAGCAAAGCAAAAGAAAAGAAAAGAAAAAAGCCTTTGAGAGTTAAAGCCGCATTTCTACATCTCAGAAGCCAAAAGCAATTTTTTTTTACTGAGCTTAGTATATAAACATCTACACGGCCACCATCACCACCACCATCACCATTATCATCATCAATATCACTATCATCACCATAGCTATTATTTCCATAACGATGGATGCCATCATACCTTGTCCAATGCGGCAGATTTCTTTTAAAGCTAAATTAGAGTCAGACACATTTTCTTTAGATTACCGTTAACATCATCTCCATTCCCTTGCATATTATTATTATTTATTGGCATGCATTTATCATCGTTGTTACAGATGGTTTATAACATTCCTTATTGTCAATGATCGATGCCTTAACATTACTATATACATAACTTTTTTTTTCGATTTTAACTCCTGCATGAGAGTGAAGGATGAGCAAGAGGGAGACGAGTGGGTGAGAATGATATATGTGAAGCCTTATCTCTGTGTTTATATATATGTATATATATATATATATATATATATATATATATATATATATATATATATATATATATATATATATATATATATATATATATATATAATGTATATATATGTAAATATATACTGTATATATATGTGTGTGTATGTATATATGTATATATATATATATATATATATATATATATATATATATATATATATATATATATATATATATATATATATATATATATATATATATATATATATATGTGTGTGTGTGTGTGTGTGCATGTATATATATATATATATATATATATATATATATATATATATATATATATATATATATATATATGTATATATATATGTATATATATATATATATATATATATATTGTATGTGAGAAGTCATCTATCATATCAGGAACAATTCCGAGGCTAATTAAAAACAAAAGGTCAAATAAACAATTAGGCTTTTAATTACGGTTTTGTATATAATAATAGAAACAACGCGAATACCTCATTTCGTATCATTGGAAGGAAATGAATTTATAATCAGCTTACGTTTCATCATTTGACTACGAATTCATTTAAATTACGATCGGGATTATGCCGTTTTGACATAAGCTCTCTTCGCTTCTCGAAGGTTCGCTTAATTGAGAATTAAATTTTTTTTAATTTTGCTAAATCATGAAATTATCAAGTTTTTAATAATGGATCTCTTTTGAAAACATGGGATATCATAAAGCATATAATTCAAGTTCGTGAAATGTTCAGTAATATATAGGTAGCTTTTCATGTTGAGTATAATAAAATTCAACTTGACGAAACTTTGCTAATGGAGAGAAATACTAAATTTATATTGATTTCTAGAGGCCGTTATGTATTATTATGATATTAAAAAGCGAGAAATACTAAATTTACAATGATTCCTAGAGGCCGTTATGTATTATTATGATATTAATAAGCGAATTTACAAACCAATATTAATTCGTAAGACTTGATTTTATAAATATTTCTAGAGCGAGGCGAGTTACCATGATGATAACATGAATACTATAATTACACTTCCGAAGAGCACGAAAGAATTACATTAATTTAAAAAAAAAATAATTGATGGAATAACTACTTTAAGAGGAAGTTTTCGAATTCAATATGTTACCCACAGCAAAGAATTGTATTGTTTTTTCTCTACTCAGGATATAGTTATATATGGTACAATTTACGTATTTACAACGGCTAAATTTTACATCTTGACTAGTTTATAAACTTATTCTCATATAATCGTAGTTATTTTTCGATGTAATATTTTTAGTTAGTCTTTAGTAGAGCATTGGGAAAAAATTGAACGCAAATAAATCACAAATTATATATAATACTGTCTTCAGACCAATTAGTTATACTGAAGATATGCCGGTCAATACTAATTATTTGCATATTCAATGAGTAATATGTCACAATGCAGTACAAAATAATTAATTAATTTTTTAACGCTAGAAATCTTTTTCTTTGGAAATTACTGCAGATAATTTGATGGAGTTCGTATTTTTTGGACAAAGCTGCGAATATTGATTTTTTTTTTCTAAATTTAAACACGGGCATTTTGAAATTATTTATAATTTATGCAAAAAATGGTTTCGCAGACTTATTTTCTGCACGTTCTGGTCTTCATATTTAAAGATTAAACTCATCTGCATTAAGCCAGAAGCCTGGCGATAAGAAATTTTAAAACTCTAAAAGTTTAAAAAGATAAAACTACTGAGCGTTGAAATTTAATCCCTTCAAATTTCTAGATATTCATCGGATGTATACGTTTGGTGCAGATGATCATTGCGAAGTATTTATACTGCGAAGTATTTATACTAACCCGGCATTATCATGATAGTTATTTTATGTTTATTTTATTTCCACGTTTTGTTATCTTTAGTTGATGTACCACTTGAATTTTATTTCTTATAAACTTTTTCTTCTGGAGAGTTATTTTATTTCTGTAGAGATCTTCGATTTAAACGGTTTTTAGACTTTCAGATTTAATAATATATTAATGATTTTTTTTTCATCCGTAAATTTAAACTAGAAGAAAATCAACAAAAATATTTTTACTAAATAAAACAATTAGTATGAAAAATAAATTATACATCACTTAATCAAGCTATAAGTCAAAATAAATTGTAAGTAAAAGTAAAAAGAAAACGTTTTGATTAAACAAGGCTTCTTCGTGTATTTCTATCTCCCTTCGGGTCCCTCTCCCCCATTCTGCGTCTATATTTGCTCTCTCCCTCTCTCACTCAGGGGGAAAAATGGGTCAGGGTAAGGTTATAAAGGGAGATCCTTCTCGGTGTGTCTCACACTCCCTCTTTCTCTCTCTCCCTTTCCTTCCTTCTGTTTCTATTACCTTCTATTTCCATTGTAGTAACTGGGAATGAGAAAACAGGGAAAAAGAAAAGAGGTGAGTTAATATTAGCGAGGACGGAGGGGAAATCCCCCAACTTATTCCTAGATAAAAATGTAAAAAAATATTAAAAATTCTATAATGAATAATTGACACTCACAGGTGTCGGCCAAAAAAAAATTATCATATCTATATATCTATTCTCTACTGAGTTATTTTTTCTCTTACTATTGGAATCAAATGTTAATGAAGTTATGGATGAATAATCGTACGAAAAATAAGAAAACTATTTCTCAAAAATTGGTTTTGGTAAGTCAGGAATAGAGATTATTACTAATGTTATGAACTAATATTTCTTATATTTTTTCTCTATCTTTTTAGATTTTGATGTTAGACTGAATGGTCCTTTCTTTTTTAACCGGAAAAAAAAATTCACTATAGGCCGTTTCAACCCAATTTCTATAATTCAACAATTGTAATAGCTACTCTTATCTATAAGCTATGAGAGAAAATCCGTTTTTCAAAGTAAAAAACGTTTTTTGATCTCTTTACTTCACT
>NC_090730.1:149821715-149826715 GCF_036898095.1 Palaemon carinicauda | reverse complement strand
AGGATTTTGGACTCTCCATTTTGTCTATTCAAAAATGACGTTTGATAATTGATAAAATGGATAGCTCTGATATCTCCTTTAATGTATTTTTCTTGGTATGTTTTCTAGAAATAATAAGGATATATTTCAAAATTGAATGCAACTTTATTCTATCAATGGCCTGGGGAAATTCAATAGTAAAAAGGCTACCAGGTTTTATTAGACTTCTCTCATTCGTCTCTTTTTTTTTTTTTATTTCTTTTAACTCAGAGACGACGTGATCAGAGGTTGGATGAGGACAGTCCGTCTCTCCATCTCTGTCCTTTGATTTCCTCCTTTTCTCCATTCCCTCCTGGATTGTTCAGAATTGCAATCAAGAGAAAAGGGAATCTTTCCGGGTAAACAAAGACGAAAATTCCCTGGCAAGGGATCACTGGGTGTGTCACCAAAATTTCGATGTAAGAGAAGGGCTTCATGGAATCTTCCACCCTTCCCATTTTAAACGAGGGCCAATTCGAAGTTAAATTTCTCATTTTTAAATCAGGTCTGTCTATGGGCGGTTTAAGAGACTAATAAATTTTATTGGTCTTCGCCACGATAACAAATTGTTTTTGCTCCAATTTTTCTCTTGTTTCCTCCAGTGTAACTATTATTTTGATACATTGCCTTGAAACTCCATAGGATTACCCCAGATGGGTTTTATATGAGTTGAAATTCAACTAAATTCAATTTTGTTCTCTCCTCAAAGTCCTATGACAAATGATTATATATTTGATGGCTGTATTCCATATTAGCTGCGTATATGTAACGTCTGTAAAGGATTTACAACTCTCTCTCTCTCTCTCTCTCTCTCTCTCTCTCTCTCTCTCTCTCTCTCTTTTAAAAGCCGATTACATTATTTCCGCTTTCCACCATTTCCAAATATCCACCTGAAACTTATCGCACACTTAAGGGATATTAATTTATTATTATTATTATCACTTTTATTATTGTTGCTTTGGTTTCTGGTTTTATTATGTAGCTAAATTTTTTGATAGAATTTCAAGAAAGAAAACAATTCAAAAATCAAATTAATATAAGATGAAGTGAGACTTACCTTCATTGACCAATTGTGACTGGTAACAGTTCACTATCCAAATAAAAAGTACCACTAATATAATAATTTAAACGAGGTTCATCGGAAATAAAAGGACTGAGAGAAAGGGCAAGTAAAAAATATGGATTAAAGCATTAATAAACAATTGAAAAAAAAATATTGAATTAAGAGTTAAGTAGTTCAGTTCCTGTAGTGACAATTATTACATTCATAATAGTCATTACGAGGCAAACAGATAGAACGATGATAAGGAAAGAAAGGGGAAAGAATAGCCATTGGTGATCAGTTTGTAAGAGAAAATAATGGAAAAAGGAACTGGAAACTGATGAAATAAATAGAAGAAAATATAAAAGAATCTTAATGAAAATATAGATCTCTCTCTCTCTCTCTCTCTCTCTCTCTCTCTCTCTCTCTCTCTCTCTCTGTTTTTTGTGCCTCTGGGAGCAACTAAATCTAGTTGTTTTTCGAAGGAAAGGTCAACCTGAATATTAAAGGTCATCCCACGTAATATTCATATGTGACTTCTTCTCACCCATTTCCACTCCTCTCCGCCAAGCGGATTTCAGATTTATATCCTGGTAAGAGAGGATAATGGCCTCTTTCATCAGCTGGAAAATGTCTCATTGGGAACTTAATTTTCTTTCAGGCGTCCCTCTTGAATCGGTGAGCCTTTCTAAAAGATTCACATGAATCTTTTGTGAGTAGAGTTTCATGATAATGTGAGGTATATCATGTGTTAGCCTGAGGCTGTTTCCCTTGATAACGAGGCCTCATAAAAAATCAGCCAATGTATCCTTCATTCATTAGTTGCTGAGTTGAGGTAAATATATTTCAACATTAATTCACTCACGTCACAGGGAAGTCTATACTGATGTGGAAACTAGTCACTATAATGTTGTCTGCCAAGTTTGGATACGTAATTCTATCTAGCTTAATTCATGTCCATCTAAGCCGAGTAGAAATTTGTATTCTGAATCGAGCCTCTTCTCACTGGGGACTACTAATGATTTCAGGGGCTTATGGAAATTACAAAAGCTTAGCAAATATCTGAGCTGACTATAATTCAACAAATTTGAAATTATCTAGATATTTCTCTTTAGCAAAGGATCAAATTTATAAGAAATAGAAAAACGTGACATTGAAATTTTTTATATTGCTAACGGTGGCATAGATCAAAACTACAAATTAGGAGCCAATTCTAAAATAACTTTACTTTTATATCTCATAACAGACAATAAATTCATGACAATATTCGGTACATTTCACATACGCCTTACCGTGTTTTTTTTTTTTTTTTTTTTTTTTTTTTTTTTTTTGACAAGAACACCTAGTTACAGACGCAGACAGAAAACCGATCTTCCGTTCGCTCAAAGTTTGCGTTGGACAGTCTTTGTCGCAAAGAAAAAACCTAGGAAAAGATTCCTATCATTAGTAACTTGCCTGACGTAGCACTCTCTCTCTCTCTCTCTCTCTCTCTCTCTCTCTCTCTCTCACAGTTTGTAGCATCTGATTTAGGGTGTACAAAGGCGTGTTTCTCATAACAATATCCTCTGATATTAACTGAAAATAGAAACGGCAACACTTGACGTACAGCTTCTCCCTCAAAGTGGCGTACAGGTAAAATATATATATATATATATATATATATATACATATATATATATGTGTGTGTATACACACACACACATATATATATATATATATATGTATATATGTGTATATATACATATATATATATATATATATATGTATATATGTGTGTATATATACATATATATATGTGTGTGTGTGTGTATACATATATATGTGTGTATATATATGTGCAAATATATATATATATATATATATATATTCTTTTCTTTCTCAACTTCCCTTCACTTCCAAAGATGTTCTGTCCAATCACAATCGACCCAGGAAAGCCTTTCCCATTTCCCAAATCTTCATTATCCCAGAAGAAATGTTCTCACTCTTCCCATGCAATACAAAATCACCTTCAGGGGATGTTAAGGCGTGATGGACGAGTTAATATAAATGAGTACTGGGTCGGGGATGTAGGAGCTCTGGGTCTCTGGGCTGGGGGAGTGGGAAGGGAAGGGGAGGTACTAAGGGAGGATTGGGAGAAGGAACTCTCATACTTTTTCCCTTCTGAGGTTAGAAACTGTCGAATCGGATTTGTCCAAATAATAAGATGGGTGGAAAGATTTCCTGGTGGAAATCCCCTGTTTCCTCGTTTTCTTTAGCTTCTCGTTCTATTTTTCCTTCTTTCCTCTTTAGATTATTTTTATTACTTTCATACCCAACGCCTTCAAAATAGCAGGCTATAGTGTGAAATAAATGTTAATGTTTATACTCGAATAGGACCGTTCTGTTCGTCATTTTCTGTCTCCTTTAAAAACAAAATCCTATAATGTTATTTCAGTTACGACACTGGGCTAACTTTTTGTTAACCATAAATTGCTTTGGAATATATATATATATATATATATGTATATATATATATATGTATATATATATATGTATATATATATATATATATATATTGTGTGTAATATATATATTTACATATATATATATATATATATATTGTGTGTGTAATATATATATATATATATATATATGTGTATATATATATATATATATCTTATTTGCACTTTCATTCTCTAATTGGGGAATCGTGGATGAACTCCATATACAGAAAACTTCCAAAACGTTAGCCGTTTTATACGCCCTCCCAATAGGGTCATCAGGAATAGAACGAACCACACTACTCTCACGGCACCATTCACTTTTACCTTGCATGACATCCTTCAACTGCTGACTCACGCACGGACATGTGTGGTTGTTTCATATACCTACTATGTACGTTCATCAGCAGCACATCGAACACCCCTACACACAATGCACCAGTCACCCTATCCTGCAGGTACCCCTGTACTTCCTGGATGTCAAAAACGTTCCATTTCAAAATGTCATATTTAGTCCTTTCGTCTTCCTACCTCCTACAACTTCTGGATCATAACTTATTACTTTATTCGCGTTTTCATTTAATGTTGCTTGACAATTTTCATGAAATATTTTATTAAGGTTTTAAGGATGTCACTGAAAATTGTTAGTTAAATTTTCTGTTTAGAATACAAAAAAAAAAAAAAAAAAAAAAAACTAAAATCATCACATGTGTGATGCATACTAACTGTACTTTACTATATTTTCATTTATATTAGTGATTTTGCTAGCTATGGAAATTTTTATTATGCGCTTTAAAAGTCTCAAAATTATCTTTTGATGTTCTATTAATTAAAGGCTGTTTAAGAAAAACTCAAGATCCTAGTATATACTAATTTAATGTTTCACATTTAAGGGTAAAATGGGACAGTCAATGAGCCCTATGGCACAAAAGTCAACCAATGGAATGATTTATTCTCCTAAAAAAAGTCTTTTCTGTTCCTTCTCCTTTATGTTGGACAAGGTTGGCCGTTCTGGCCATTAATATTTATATCCTGTTGGTATACGTTTGAATATATTCAGCATTGCGTTTGTCATGAATGAATATTGAAAAATACAACTACAGTATTTTTAGTAGTATTGAAGAAATTATCTTTTTGCAAAAGGTTATATATCACTCCGTCGGATAACACAGATTAACAAATAGCTTTTTTAAACTCTCATGACAAATCCACACTGACTGAATCAATGCCTACGGAACCCCCTCATTCAGCTGAGGACGGTGCAAAGGTTAATGAATGCCATACGTTAGGGGCCGGAAGGTAAATGTCAGTTATTTGGTCTTTCAGAGTCACAGGAATTAACATTTGACTTCGAACAGTTGCGTGTTCACGTCAACCTATTTAAGGAATCAGACTCTCTTTAAATTCTCTCTTTTTTTTGACACGTTTCACAATTTTCATGACATTTTTCGTTTGTTATT
>NC_090730.1:149806715-149814215 GCF_036898095.1 Palaemon carinicauda | reverse complement strand
AGTTGAGAGGAACTATCGTCTTTAAAGGGATAGCGATTCCACCACCACCACGTCCTCCTCCTCCTGCCATGTCCCCCTCCACATCCCTTTGGTCCCTACTGCCCTCGTTTCAGTCATGACACACTAAACAACAATGAGAGAGAGAGAGAGAGAGAGAGAGAGAGAGAGAGAGATTAACTACATCCGTATGCAAAATGACCATAACCCAAATGACTGGGCAACTAATGTAACCAGCCATAAATATAGAGAGGCAATACCGCGATGCCGCAGCCGCTTCATTGGCAATATGGAAAAGGGGATTATGGTTATGGGCGTTTTGTTGCTTTACTAATGTGATGGCACTGGAAATGGTTGGTGACAGGTCGACTTCAGCTTGGTCATCGTTGTTCAGAGGCACTGAAAATAGGAAGATGAATCTAATTCAGGTTTCAGACAGGATGAAAATCTGATGAAGAATTTGACTTGGATTTTAGATCTGATGGGAATCTGGTGGTAAATTCATATCAGGTTCCAGTGACAGGTCGACTTCAGCTCGGTCCTCGTGCTTCAGAGGCAATGAAAATAGGAAGATAAATCTGATGCAGATTTCAGATAGCTCGGGTTTTCAGATAGGATGAAAATCTGATGAAGAATTTGACTCAGATTTTAGATCTACTGAGAATCTGATGGTGAATTCATATCAGGTTTCAGTGACAGGTCGACTTCAGCTCGGTCCTCGTGCTTCAGTGGCAATGAAAATAGGAAGATAAATCTGATTCACATTTCAAATAGCTGGGGTTTTCAGACAGGATCAAAATCTGATGACGAATCTGACCCTGATTTTAGATATGCTGAGAGTCTGAAAGTGAATTCACATTCGGTTCCAGAGGCACTGAAAACATGACAGTGATTTTGTTCAAGCGCGAGAATCAGGGAGAACATATCGCCATATTAATGTTTTTTTTTTTTTTTCAAGGCACTGGCGATGGGACACAGGAGTCAAATCAGGATTTGTTAGCCCTGAAATTCTGATAACGAAATCAGGATTGATTTTCCTAAATCAGGGTCGGGATTCAAACGTATTGAAAACCTGACAGTGAATTTCAGGTCAGGTTTCTTGAGTGTTAAAATTCTGGAAATTATTTCAGGTTAAGTTTCGAAGGCACTTGGTAAATTCATATAGATATTTAAAAACAACAACGATAATTGTATCAATAATAAAATGCTGATAACATTACTAACAAACGCAATGAAAAGTATTTTACAGACCAAATCCAACTTTAGATTTATATACATGTTTCTATTCTGACAGACATATCCTACCATTAAACACCAACCTTTATAGTGCATTAGCGCCCCAATGTAATAATTTCAAAATGTTGAATAAGTCAAAATTATGATAAAACTTTGTATGTCGGAATAATCATTAAAGCCAATTTGGTGACGGTAAAAACAATAGGTTTTGTATAGAAATAACGAGCAAACGATGTATAGAAAATTGGAGGGATGGAATACAGCACCCTTCAAAAAGTTGTAGTTTCTCTACCAGATCAAAAATAGTTTTTTGGGGGAGTTTCTGAAATTGAAGGCGCGGCAATGGAAAATAGCTTAGGGCTAAATAGAAAAAAAAAATATGGGCTAGCGTGATTGGCAGTCCCCATAAAGGTAATTGCCTTTGTTGCTTTCAAATGTTTATTTTAATTTATCAATAACCAAATTTCATCAAAATCGGAGAAAAATTAATATTGTCCTTTAAATTTACCTCCTACTGAAAAATAAAGCCTAGGTTTAAATCATTTGGGTAAGTAGCTTAATCACTAACCTCAATGGTATTTACCGACCAACTTTCATCAAATTCAAAGAAAAACAAAATGGTAATTTTACGTTGATCTGCATAATTGAAAAATAGGTCACTTAGAAATATGTGTGCATTGGAAAATAACTTGTTAACACCAATGGTATCTTCATACCAAGTCTCATCAAAAGTCGGAAAACTGTGTTAAAGTGTATTTTGTTATTTAGATTGATCTTTAACCTTTAAACATTGTTAAAGGTAAAAGTTCCAAGGAAAAACCGGTTTCCTAAATATTTATAACCATGGTATCTGCTTACTGAGGCTCATCAAAATCAGAGAAAATAAAATGATAGGCTAACCTTAAAGTTGATGTACTACCTTGAATACTAGGTCAAGGATTGAGCCAGGCCTATACAGGGAAATACTCCTCTGCTCTTAAGATACTTGCTCATAAGGTGATATAGAAAATTAGTATGAAATGCTAACCGTCAAATTTGTCTGTAACCTTGAAAATATAGTTTTAGGTAAAAAATTATGAAAAACATTTTCAAAGAATATTTTTGAATTTTTAAGACCTCCAACTATCAAAGTATCTGAGATGCAGAAGGGAAAATGTCTAAACTTTTGTCCTTTGAATTGACTTGTAACCTTGAATAAATCAAGGTCAAAATTTTTTTTGGAAAGTAACTCTCAACTCAAAAGATACCAAACTGCCTACCAATATAAAGGAATAATAACAGTAATGAAAGTAGTCATACAAGTATACGTAATCAGATGGTACATTTCTTCAAATGCTAAAATTCCACTATTACAGAAGCTTAAGGTTTCGCAAGTTATAACGAGGTGTAGAACGAAGCTTCGTTATACATTCCGTAGTCATATAATGATTTCCCCTCTCCATGCTAATTTATCACTGCGATGACGAGCCTTTCTTTTTGCGTGTGCCTGCTGAAGATAGCGTATCATAATTCAAGGGCGACGTCGCTCCACACTAATTAAATTCATGTAAGCTCTAGGCGTTCCTGCAGCTTTAATTTTTTCTTTTATTAATTCATACCCTTGTTATTTATAATTATTTCTTCTCTTATTACCCTGTATGCATTTAAATGCATAAATTGGTAAGACGTACGTGTGTATGTGTATATATATATATATATATATATATACACACATACATACATACAGACATACATATGTCTCATTAGCTCCTTCTACTCCTATTGACGCAAAGGGACTCGGTTTGATTTTGCCAGTCGTCTCTATCGTGAGCATTGAAATCAATACTTCTCCATTCATCATCTCCTACCTCATGCTTCATAGTCCTAAGCCATGTAGGCCTGGGTCTTCCAACTCTTCTTGTGCCTTGTGGAGCCCAGTTGAAAGTTTGGTGAACTAATCTCTTGGGGGGGGGGGGGGTTGCGAAGAGCATGACCAAACCATCTCCATCTACCCCTCACAATGAACTCATCCACATATGGCACTCGGGGTAATCTCTCTTGTAGTTTCATTTTTAATCCTGTCCTGTTATGTAAATCCCAATATTCTTCTGAGGGCTGTGTTGTCAAATCTACAAAATTTATTGGATATTGTTTCATTGTCATACCATGAGTAATGTACATACAGTAATACCGATCGCACTAAACTGATATATTGCCTGATTCTTATATGTAATTTCAGTTGATTTGATTTCCAAATTTTACTTAACCTAGCCATTGTCTGATCTCTCATTAAACTCCAATTCTAAAGATGCTGTTTTAGAAATCATAGTTTCTTTAATATTTAAATAATTCCACCTTATTAATCCTTTCTACTTCCGTCCTCATCATCTGTCTCTCTTCTATTTATACACACACACACGCACACACGCACACACACACACACATATATATATAATATATATATATATATATATATATATATGTATATGTATATGTATATACGTTTCATCAATGTATGTCTGTATGTATTTACACACACACGCATATATATATATATATATATATGTGTGTGTGATTAGATATGTACATATATACATATATGTATGTATTTGCATAGATATGTATATATTTATATGTGTGTGTATATATGTATGCATAAATGTACTTATATATATGAACATACTCATATATACATATATATATGTGTGTGTGTATTTACATATACGTACACTATGTATGTATATATATATATATATATATATATATACACACAACGTAGCGTTTAAAAAGTTGTATCCTACTATAGGATCTTTTAGTTGTTTTTTTTTTTTTACACTCCCTCCTTTTTTATCTAACTGAAAAGATTTCCCTGAAAAACAAAGTGTGAGTTGTAGCTTCATCGCGAGGTAAATTCGGTTCAAGTCAGACGTCCTGCCAATCAGACAATCAGCACCAGACTCCAAGGAAAAATCGGATCACAATGGTTTGTCCCAACGCTGTGTCCCTTCAGTTTTGATACCTTGTCATTCTTTTTACTTTTTGTTTAAGCTTTATTTTTTTTCTTTTTTGTATACGTTATTTTTTTTTATTTTGATATTACAATATTCTTGGGTTTACTTTTTTTTTTATTTATTTATATATATTCTTTTATCTGGATTACGTTTTTGTTATTATATCAATTTCTTTCAGGCATTCTTTCTCTAGTATCATTTCATGCTTAAATCTAATTATTTTTTCATTCTATGATTGTATTTCTCACAGTTTTTTTTTATTATTTGTGAATGGCTATATTGTTTTTACTTTTAAAATCGCCCCCCCCCCCTATTTTATCATGCTTTTCGTTTTTCTACCTAACGTCATCTCAATATATAAGAGCTTCCTGAACAAGCCAGTAAGTAAACTGGAGCTTGTTTATAATTCTCCCCAGTATGATAAACAGAATTTTTCTGAGCGGCATAGGGGAGAGGGAGTAGCGTACCCTGGTGAGAGGGGGTACCCTGAGGGGTACGATTGGATACCACAATGACTCACAAATTGCTGAACCAGCGAGTTGCAGTTAGGAAAGGGGTAAAGGATAGGAAGGGTTGAATCTATGTGTGTGGGGATATTTATGTAAGTATTTATCCGGCATTTTTGACGGGTCACTTACACTAGTAATGATAATAATCCCTAAGCACGTGACAGTCTACCTGTGCAATTATCTTTTCAATCTCTATCTGCCATTATGAATGCGTTGTTCAAGGGTGTATTTTTTTCCCCATTTGTTGTATACATAAGCCGACACTATATATCGTAATAAATTTTCTGTTGAATTTACTGAGAATGCATCATTATTCATTGCACTTAGCCTATATGCATCAAACTTCCCTCCCATAAACAGTGTAAGTTAGTTTCTTGGAAACGACCCATTTGTTTGTCTGATACCAATTCTATAAATTCAAAATTTTCTTGAAACCTTATATTATTTTGGGATATATATATATATATATATATATATATATATTATACATACATAAGTCATTTTGAAAAATTTTGCCAAGCTTAAGTTAAAGAAACCATGAGTAAGAGTATAGAGGTAAGTGGACACATTGAAGACGAAATACTAATGTTGATGGTAAGAGAGGGGGAAACTTCCGATCATTATTTTGTATTCGGGAATAAGTATAAAGCATGATGTTAGGCTGAGAGAATGAATGAGTCAGGGAACAATTAATACTAATGAAATAGCAAGGTTGTTTGCAAAAATTTAGGAAGTAAATTGAATTGTCTATGGAAGATAATTTGAGAATGTATGAGGGATTGTTTACTGAACTCTTTCATTATTAGAGGAAAAGGTAGATACTGAGTTGGGACGCTGGAAATAAAAGGCCTTAGTATCCAGGAACCGCTAAGGTTTGTGCTAGATAAAGGTTAATAGCATAGTTTAGTTTAGTCTTCTATGTAGTGTTATGAAGAGCCAAAAGTTTTAAAAGCTTTATGCGTTTGGAGTTCACATATTGTTATTTAGAAAATAAAGTATGAATTTTCAATTGGCAGCTCTGGTGTTCTTTTTTTATTTGTCCATTATATAAGTGTGAAGTGTGCGTGTATGTGGTGGAGCAGGTGTCTGTTTGTTTTATACATATATGAATTTTTTTTTTCATTTTACTTTACAATTCACACATTTTTCTTCCAGATTACAGTATCTCACCTGCTCTAGCGATTATAATTAATCAACTTTCTTTGGACTAATTAGATCATGACTAACTGGAGGCGTGATGATCCTTCATGACACTGCGTAGGCACCCCTTGTCAATCATGGATATTATGCTGAATGAGAAAAGTGGCGATGAAAAGTGCGTCAACACAACAACGAGAACTCAATTGCGTGGGCATAACTCTCGGTCAGGGCGTCTCGTAGCGGCCTCTTTAATGTGACGCACAGGTAGATAAGGACAGTGATCATGCGCTGGAGGGAAGGGGATACTTTAAACAATGTCTGTCTTTGCTTAGTTAGATGGATCGACTGATAACATCTAAGGTTGGTTTTAAAAGGACGAATTCAATAAACTATATTAGTATATAAGACTTGGGATGGTTTGATTAAAAATTAAAATATTTACGAGTAAATTAAAAGCTGTGCAAAACTGTAATGCAAGTAAGAATTAAAGAAGAATCTTAAAGACTGACAATGATACAAGGTTTGCAGATAATTAGAAGAGAAACGGACAAAAATAATTAAAACAAGTGAGCAAGTCCTGAACGCGGACATGGTCCTCGTAGAGGACATACCTCCGCCAAGGTGACCTAGAGCGCCATATGTCCTAGAATCATGAATTGATGTGACTTCGACCTTCACATGACCTTGACCTTCACGTGACCTTCAAGTGACCTTGACCTTCACGTGACCTTGACCTTCACATGACCTTGGCTTCAAGTGACCTTGATCTTCAAATGTACTTGACCTTCACGTGACCTTGACCTTCAGGTGACCTTGACCTTCACGTGACCTTGACCTTCACGTGACCTTGACCTTCAAGTGACCTGCTTGACTTTTGACCTTCAAGTGATCTTTGTTCATTTGCCACTGATACTTAATATGACATTGATATAATGCACCAATATGACCTTGACCTTTGACCTTTATAAATTTGAACATCACCCATGGGTTGCGCCTGGACTAGGACTTCCCTGTTGGCTTATGCAAAAGTCAGTGCTTTATTTCTGTCTCTTGATATGGCCACTTATGTCATAGTGACACCAGTGACCCCTGTGACCTTGACCTTGGGGTGACCTTGACCAAAATTTAATCAGTTCTTCCATACACATTGGGGAACTACTTGGCCAAGTTTGAAGTGATTCCGTGTAGAAATGTGGCCTCTACGTTGTCCACAGACAGACAGACAAACAAACAAACAAACAAACCGAACCGAAAACATAACCTCCTGGCGGAGGTAATAATGCTTTAACTAAAGAATATATTCAGTACCCATTGGTAATAAGCTAGAATATACTGTCAAACTATTCACACACACACACACACACACATATATATATATATATATATGTGTATATATATATATATATGTGTGTGTGTGTGTTTATATATATATAAATATATATATATATATATATGTGTGTGTGTGTGTATATATATATATATATGTATATATATATATATATATATATATTCACATACACATATATACATAGAGCACGTATCCATTCAATAATTTGAAAAATAGCTTCTCACCCTCTGAATTTCAGTTTCAAAGGTATCAATATCGCGAAGCGAAAGATTACGGAAGC
>NC_090730.1:149801720-149804220 GCF_036898095.1 Palaemon carinicauda | reverse complement strand
GCAGATTACAGAAAATAATTTTGAAATATATCAATAACCTCTCTAACTTCGTGTTTTTTATAGTGTTATTTTTTTTATAGAAAATACTGAGACTTTATATTCTAGTCTTTTAATAGCTATTAAATCCTCTATGCTTAACCTTATCTTTAAATCGGCTTGGTCGAGAAAGGAGATCTAAGAGCCTGATTTGTATTCGCTCATATTAATAAGACATATGAAGCTTATCAAGTCAGCCTCATAAATCCCCCTAATACTAGGGAATTTAATAGTATGAGTAAAGAGAAACCTTACATCTCCCTTATATAATGAAGAGCAAGTGTCTGGCTATATATATAAGTATATATTTATTTTCGGTCATACACAGTTCTCCTCATCCCTTGGGTAAGAGAGAGGGGAAGTAGTCATGCCCTGGCGAGAGGGGTTTGCGTGTCTGTGCATATCTATCTAGATATTTATCCGTTAATTTTGACGGGTCTCGTACACTAGCATGACATAAGCGTACAATTAAGTATCCCTTTTAAGCAAAGAGTACGTATTTCAAGAAATTCATTTTTTCCCCACTTTCCTTAATCATTTAAGAAAGATGACTTCAGGTCCCTGATACGACAGGTGACTGATTATTGCTAGGAGGATTGCAGTTCCTTCTTGTAATAATAATTCTCTGGTCATATTGAGAATTATTAAAAAGGGGAACTAGTAAGATCTTTTTATTCTTTACGATTATTGAAATGATGATTCTGGATAAAAGAAAGTAATCGTATATATATATATATATATATATATATATATATATATATATATATATATATATATATATATATATATATATATATATATATATATATATATATACCAGCAAAGCTAAACTAGTCCGGCAATCCATACTAATTTGGTTTGCTGTGAGCAATCAGATGAATGAATATATATATATATATATATATATATATATATATATATATATATATATATATATATATATACATTTATATATAATTATATATATATATATATATATATATATATATATATATATATATATATATATATATATATATATATATATATATATATATATATATATATATATATATATATTCATTCATCTGATTGCTCACAGCAAACCAAATTAGTATGGATTGCCGGACTAGTTTAGCTTTGCTGATATATATATATATATATATATATATATATATATATATATATATATATATATATATATATATACTGTATATATATATATATATATATATATATATATATATATATATATATATATATATATATATATATATATATATATATATATATATATATATGTTTACATGACGTTGCTAAGCCGCAGAAGGATGGTCATGTCAGCTTCTGGGTGTCGCGTTGCTGAGGTCTGAATACCCTTTTAAGCAGCTATTTGCTTAAGGGAAAGTTGAGACAACTTCCTTCTTATTTGTTCTTATCATATTATTTACTTGGCAGAAACCCTGGGTGCGTGGGATCAAGACAAATGGATAATCTGACAAGTATTTTGTTAAGATGAAAGAATAATCTTGAATTTCCTTGCTCAAGTTTGAAGTACAATCTGTGAAAATGAAATCGCTTTCACGGCAGAATGTGCTCTCTCTCTCTCTCTCTCTCTCTCTCTCTCTCTCTCTCTCTCTCTCTCTCTCTCTCTCTATAAATATATATATATATATATATATATATATATATATATATATGTATATATATAGTTAGATAGATAGATGGATAGACTGATAGATAGATAGATAGATAGATATATAGATATTGAATAGACTGTGAAATCCAAAAATCGAAGATAATTTCTTTCCGGACAGATTGTCCTGCAAATATGTACACTTCCATAATTCCCTAATGTGCCTAAACGCTCCATAATGATATAAAACGTGTATCAAACTATGTGTATGTTTTCTAGATTACACAGCCAACTTTAAAGTTTTCGTCCAATGTCTGTGTATTTTTGTAATAACCATCTTTAAAGTTTTCGTCCAATGTCTGTGTATTTTTGTAATAACCATCTTTAAAGTTTTCGTCCAATGTCTGTGTATTTTTGTAATAACCATCTTTAAAGTTTTCGTCCAATGTCTGTGTATTTTTGTAATAACACAGCTAAAATTAAAGCTTTCGTACATCTAATGAGATGTTCATTATGTAGGTAAATGAAGAAAGAACGTGTTATAAATATGCATAAGTTGAAGAAATGGAATTATCGGCAGCTATTTGATATATCTATGCATAGTAGTCACTCTTTTCCTTCCCTTAAGAGTATTTATAAAACTTTTTCTGTTTACCATACCATCTCTTGCTTCTTCACGCGGTGGGTTTATCGGTTATTTTTAAGGTTAATTCTTACCTTTCTGTTGCTTGTTAAAAATATATGAGAGTTAATCGGTAAAACTCTTGCTACACAGAATTTTACGAAAATGTATTAAAATTCGTCCGTGTGAAGATCATTTGTTTCATTTTTAAAGTTTTACAGTAAGTT
>NC_090730.1:149781720-149796720 GCF_036898095.1 Palaemon carinicauda | reverse complement strand
TAGTATCATTCGCCGATTCAAACAAAAAGAAAAAAAAAATTTTCTGTTCCACGTAGAAATTCAAACTCTCTCTCTCTCTCTCTCTCTCTCTCTCTCTCTCTCTCTCTCTCTCTCTCTCTCTCTCTCTCTCCTGTAAATATTGTGTATATGATCAGTGTACACTCCATGTCACTTGAAAAATTATGAAATAGTCTCTCTCTCTCTCTCTCTCTCTCTCTCTCTCTCTCTCTCTCTCTCTCTCTCTCTCTCTCTCTCTCTCTCTCTCTCTCTCCTTAAAGACCTAACTCTTTTGTAATAAACTTGTTAAGTAACCAAGTTTCTCAAACTATCAAATGCTTACATGCGTAGGTGGATGTACCCACGTCCGTTCACAGTAATGCAAAATAAACACCATCATTTAAAATTTAAAAGAAAAGAAAGTATTTTTCTTCTTCGCTTGATGTTTCAATATTTGCCTCTCGTTAATTTACTCTTTATCATCTTTCCTTCCCCGTGCCATTGGCTAGCAAGGGCTTCCAGTGCGCTTGCAGATTTTAATACAATTTGAGTAAGTCTTGAATATATATTGTAGTTTCATAATTTTTAATGTTACTTTTTCTTCCTCTCGATTATTGCCTACTTCCCTCAATTATATCTATTTTCACTCATCCATCCTCCTCCTCCTCCTCCTCCTCCTCCTCTTCTTCTTCTTCTTCTTCTTCTTCTTCTTCTTCTTATTATTATTATTATTATTATTATGACACTTTTTCATCTAATTCACTCTTCTTCTTCTTCTTCTTCTTCTTTTTCTTCTTCTTCTTCTTCTTCTTCTTATTATTATTATTATTGTTGTTGTTGTTGTTGTTGATGTTATTATTGTTATGTTCATCATCATCATCATCCCCAATTTCTCATTCTTCTTCTTCTTCTTCTTCTTCTTCTTCTTCTTCTTCTTCTTCTTCTTCTTATTATTATTATTATTATTATTATTATTATTACCACTCTCTCTCTCTTCCTCCATGCAAATGAAACCTCATACCTCTCTTCCCATGGCGACACATGAGACGTTTAAGCAAAATTAGGAAGCTTAGGAATAAATGTGACTCTACTTAGCGCTATTTAAACACGCACAGTCTCAATTTTCGTCCATAGTTTGTTTGTTTTATGACATTATGTTGTCTTGTCTTTGAGGGCTCTGGATCTTAGAATTCCCTTTAGAGAACATATGGCTTAAAACTGTATTTCTTCTATATGAATAAATATGTTTCGTTATTATTATTATTATTATTATTATTATTATTATTATTATTATTATTATTATTATTAGTTCTATTAATAGCATTATTATTACCACAATAATCATTATTGTTATTGATATTAGTGTTATTATTATCATTAGTAATACTGTTATCATTATTCTTATTTTCTATTATTGATGTTGTTCTTGTTATCATTTTGTTAAGAATGGTCACCCATTCATGTAAAGGAATGGACAAACAGACAAGTCTCTTCCTAGAAAAAAAAAAAGAAACAAAAACATTCACAGAAAAAACATGCAGAATTTTAATAAAAGAACGAGAAGAGAAAAGGTATCAAAGCTTAACAAAGAACAAATGTAGTTGACTATTTACTATAAGCTATCAATTGACTATCAGGACAGAATCCTGAATTTTGAAATCACTTGGCATCTTCTATTTGTGGGAAGAATGTCTTTCTGAGACCAAAAAGTCCTTCTGCCCAATTATCTGAACATTCAATCATGACGATACTCGGCTTCCTTTATGGCAGCAATAAATCCTCCTTCGGTCTTTTAGGAAACCCTCAGAGCTAAAGAGACTAAACAACATAAATCGTCGTTTTATGAGTTATCAATAACTTTCAGCTGATTGTCGTCGTTGAGCTCATGGTTTTTTTTTTTTTTCTTTTTTTTTTTCCGGCTGTGCACGAGGTAGACGAGTTTACGAATAAATAGGAGCAGAAGGAAAAATTAAATGGAACAAAGAAAGAAGAAGGAAAAATTAAATGGAACAAAGAAAGAAGAAGGAAAAATTAAATGGAACAAAGAAAGAAGAAGGAAAAATTAAATGGAACAAAGAAAGAAGAAGGAAAAATTAAATGGAACAAAGAAAGAAGAAGGAAAAATTAAATGGAACAAAGAAAGAAGGAAACTTTTGGTGACACTCCCCCAATTTCTTCATTTCATATATACCTTAAAATTTAATTTATTTCCGTACAAATACGGGTTTTGGAGACGGAGCAGAGCTCCAGAATAGACATTTATTACTCAATTTTTTTTAATGTATGCTTATATACTTTATTTTTTGGACCTGGCATTGGAGGCCTGGGAAACATTAAAAAGAACCCTCCTTAGCCACGGCACTGCCTACTTTTTCCCTAGTTTCATATTATGACATCAAGTACAATGCATATCATTATCATTATCATCATTATTATTATTATTATTATTATTATTATTATTATTATTACCAGCTAAGCTACAACCCTAGTTAGAAAAGCAGAATGGTACTCAAGGGCTCCAACAGGGAAAGATAGTGTGCGAGAGAGCCCGTTATGTTGTAACAAATATAGGTTTATTAACAATACCAGGAACAGCGAGTGATCAAATAAAAAGCAAAAGCATTAAAGTTTTCGAGCGTGTATGAAAGAAATGCGGTACAATAGCCCAGTGAGGAAAGAAAATGCAGTAGACCTGACGAATAAAGATTATTTCATCAATTCTTAAGATTTGAGAGACAAGACTTTCGCTGTCGGGGAAAATCAAATAAAGGATCCTGAAGAGAACACGTCCCCAGCCCCAAAGGAAATGACATTCCTACCGTTTGTCGGGAGCCAGGATAATCTCGGCCGGTGAATCGAAAAGATCTCCTTACGAATCTGTGATATCTGGAGGGAAGCCTGAAGAAGGAAATTGATATTTTTGCTTTAAGCAACTGTTAAAGGTCGAAGTATGTAATACGTACCCACTACTAAAGCCTCATTCCCAAGTACAGTATCTATTATCTGATAACAAAAAAACATTACGTTTTTATATATTTTCCAGCGTTGTTGATAAGTTTCTTCCTATACAGTGAGGAAGATAAAGGGAAATCACAGTTACATATATTATTCCAATTTTAGGAAATTATTTGAAATCTTGCCCCCCGCCTCCCCCCTCGTATGCTCCATTTTGAAATTGTCAATTTAGACAAAAATTAACGTGACGAAAATTTCTATGGTAACCTTCAGGTATCAACTTCATAAAATATCAAATCTAAAGCCGGGAATTTTTTAAAAATTTATGCATGTTCTTACTGAGATCGCGCGCTTCCTATGCATTAGATTTCTTCCAAAATTTAATGAAAATGAGAAGTCCTAGTTAGAAAAGTAAAAAGGAGAAACTTTTACGGATTTCTGTAGGAGCAGGAGCACTTGCCAGCATTTTAGTGGCTTGATCTAAACAAAGGAGAACCCCGTTTAAATGATGCAAAACGAAAATTATTTTGATTACCTATAATGATTATGTGAATCCCCTAACATTTATATATCAAGTATTAAATTGGCCAATTTTCTATTTATTGTTGTTTCTATTTGTATGCTATATATTCACTACTGAATAAAAAAAAAATATTATTGAAGGAAAAAATTTCAAGATCAAATCAAGAGGAAAATTCAACAAATTTTACCTGATGGAAAATTCAAAAAAAAATTTTTGATGGAAATTTTTTTAAATTATACCAGGTGGGAAATTCAAAAAATTTTACCCGAAGGAAAATTAAAGAAAATACCTGATGGAAAATTTAAAAAATTGTACCTTATGGTATAACAGATGGATTGTGTTTATGACACAGATATCCATAACCTCAGTAGTACATCACACCTTTCATGCTACTGAATTACTTACTTTGATAGCAAATTTATATATATTTACCTGTTGCTCCCTCGCTTCGACCAACAGTTATGTTCCAGCTAACCTCTAGAATATTTCATCGTGTCATAAATGACAAAGTACTGTTCTGCGCATCCTGTTATTCCCCAGGATCTTGGGAGTTTGACTCCTTTGTCAATAAGTGATGGAATTAAATACTGTCTGTGATGATTTTTTTTTCTTTTGGGGGTGGTTGGCATTATATTATAAGGAAGGTTGCTCGTGTGTATGTTATTAATTAACTGTGCTCATTTACAGCAATAATAACAATAATGATAGTAATAATTATTATTATTATTTTTGTTATGATAATTCGGAACGCTTGTGAAAAAAATAACCTTCGTTGTTCTTCCAAATTTATTAATTTCATTGACATTCTTTGTCGCTTCTCAACAGCAGTTATGTTGCCGTAAGCTTTTTTTTTTTTTTTTTTTTCTATTGCTTACAGATGAAGGATAAGTTGTTGAAGATTTTATCGATTTCATTAAAATTATTGAACAAATTTAGCAAAATTTCGAACATCTATACTCATATGGTATAGTTTTTTAAGCCAGACAAATTCTGTTTGAAGAATATGAAAAAAATATAGTGATCCTGTAAGCTTATTCTAAAAGAATAAAAAGAAAAGAAATTTGGAGGTATTAACAACTAATTGCGTGATTTGATATTGATTTTTGCCTTAAAGCACAAGACCATTGCAAACATAACCGTACTGTACTTGAAATGTCAATAAGCTTGAATTTGAAAATATCACCAGAGTTTTACCCAATTTCGACTTTTCTTGATCAAACGGCCATATGTCTACTCACGTATCCTGAAATATAAAGAGTGATTTTGAAATAAAAATAAATTCACACCGCAAGATTGCTATGTTGTAGTTTATTTCAAAGGATCCTTCTGGAATATCTTTACAACGTAACGTACACATTTCAGATTTATGTTTAACTGTGTGGATACTGTAACATTGTGAACAAGCTTATGGATCGCTATGATCAGCAAAGCTGTAGGCTACTAGTCAATGGCACCTATACTTGGTTGGTTTGCTGTGAGCGATCAGACAAAAGTCTCCCACCATCACCAATCCCTACTGGCCAGCATGGTGATGAAAACTGACCAAACCCTTTTATATGAAAAAAGACGTGACTGAGGCCTTTGAACTGCAGTGGACTAGAAACAGATGCACTTGTTGTTGTTGCGTTTTAATTCCAATTTTTATCAGGAATAACAGCTGCTCTTTGTGTTTTTTTTTTTTTTTTTTTTTTTTTTTTTTTTTTTTTCAGAAAACGGTATGTATCCCATATCCAGGGATATGAACCAAGTTACCTTCCATAAGTAATGTCGCACGTACATTTTTGCGCAGAATTGGCAGTATTTTCTTTCTTCCGACAGCTCACTAGAACCTTAAGGCAATTCCATTATCTAAATTAAATTAATTATGCAAGACGACGGGAAAAGACGGCACTAAGTTTGAGATGACATGAGAGCAAACGTATAACTCTGAAATGTATAAGAGTTATCCAGACCCGCTTTTTAAAAAACCCTGACTCGTACTTGTACCCTTCAAAGCAGACAAGACAGCCCAGGAAAAGATAATGTAATGCTATATATTTCAAGGCCATTTTGGAAGTTATAAAAGAAAATGATGCTAGAGATACACGCTCGGGATAGGACCTGAGGTACGATGTTATTTGGGTCAGCGTTGTCCTCCATCATCCGGAAGGGAACTCCCGAGCACTTTAAGAGCTGCATCCGGGGTCTTTGCTAAATAGAGCTGGCTGACTCTTGAATGACGACTCTCGAAATAACACGAGGAGGATAACTTGCACTCTTTTGGAGAGAGAGAGAGAGAGAGAGAGAGAGAGAGAGAGAGAGAGAGAGAGAGAGAGAGAGAGAGAGAGCTAATTTACCGATGATAATTATAGCAGAAGAATGAGACCACCAATTACTGCATGATAATAACAGTTCATTATTGGTACGGGTTATGGAATGGCGCGATATATATCAAAGTTAAATTACGGCACATGCTCCGTGCGTGTCATAATGGATGCATGTTATGTCGGCGTCAATTATTGCTTGCTCATCGGGGGAAGGAGGGAAGCTAAGGCGAAGAGATGAAAGGAAGAAAATGTAAACTACAAGAACACTGGCTTGAGTTCCGCCAACCCCACCATCTTTCCACTCCCTGTTGCTTATTACACGGGCCAGGGAAGTCTATTTAGCGTGCCAGAATCAATTTCCACCAAACCGAGAAGCAGTCTTTTTTTTCTCCAATCGTCAGACCCAAGAGGAACAAGAGACGCGTCTACCTTAATTGGCCGCCGGAAAGAGATGCTAGCAACTTTCCCTTCCAAGTCTTAAAGATATGATGATACTACGAAAAGTGGAGCTATCTCGAAAGTTAGATGCGTTCTTCATTATCTTTTTAAAAGAACTTCGGTATTTTTCAGCATATTTCAATGCACAACATCTGACATGTTGCAAAATTTCAAACACGTTAATCAATAACTTTTCGATTTTTAACAATTTTCATCATTGCTCACTTATTTGTGCGTACATTTCTTCGTCGTGATATTCCGTTATGGTTACGTTTACTACTTTAACATACCAATGCATGAGTGCTAACTTGAAACCTGTATTAAATCTATTGAGTTGAAACTTTAGAAATCTATGTCATCATCCTCATAACATCAGCCAAAGCTTCAACTCCGGAAATCATTCAATGGGCCAACAAAGAACACAAATACAAATGAACGCTCGAATATCAATTCATCCATATCATTAGCATAGGTAATATCCGGAACTTGTCAAAGAACAACCAAAGTCCTCATACGCACAAACACAAAAGATTCCTCGGAGTTCCATAAATACCCACCTCCGAACTTTTCTCATTCAGCGTCTGACGGACGCCGAGAACCTAAGTGCGAGAGATTCTTGTTCAAGTCCGCCCATTATTGCCTTAAGCCTTCGCAGCTCTCTGATCGGAAAGCTGTAAATAGAGACGCCGACGTTTAAAGACGTATTGTTTGCTCCGTATGCTGTAGGCTGCTGAGGGGGGAAGGGGGTTGATAAGAGAGGGGGTGAAATGGGAGAGCGAAAACTGTGTTTGCAGTACCAATAGACGATGTTAAAGCTGATGCACTTGACTTTGAGCTTTCCCAATATTACACTCTCTCGTCTACGATATCTTTCAGTGTTGATTGGAAGTTTACACAGATTCAAAATTAAGTTGTTTGTTTGTATATATTTTTCTCTCGCTTTTAAATTAACTGTTTTCTCTTATTCTTGTTGCTTTGAAATTAATCATTTAAAGTATAAGGTCAGAATCGAAGGCGAATACAAGAAGTAGACACAAATCTGTAACTTTGGGCGTATTGAGACCGATTTACGGCATCTCATCTTTCCCAACCTTTACTGCAGGAAGAGAGAAAAATCCTATTAATTAAAGAGGATTTCGGCCATTTCCGATTCGATAGGCACGGCAAATTCTATGCTCATCTCAACACGGCTTTAGTCCGTTTTTCCTGTTACCGAGTTTATTGCCCCCCCCCCCCCCCCCCCCCCATTCTCTCTCTCTCTCTCTCTCTCTCTCTCTCTCTCTCTCTCTCTCTCTCTCTCTCTCTCTCTCTCTCTCTCTCTCTCTCTCTCTCTCCTGAAGGAAGATGTAATGAGGAGGTAAAGACGGGTAAATCTTTGATTATTTTGACTCGCCTTCATTGTTGGTTTAATTATTTCTGGTACCAACCCTATTCTTCAGCTGTTGATTAAAATGGGTCAGAGAGCCTTTGCTTCCATTTCCGCTATTGGTTTTATGGGTTTTGCAATTGATCCTACGTTATTGCCTTTCGTCCTTTGTAAAGTTGTTTTGGTTTTTTAATAAACGAAATGCTGTTGAGCATGGTATTCTGATAAAGCTCGAATCATAAGGTTGTGGTGGCCTGGTGGTAGCGTCCTTGCCTGGTGATTGCCAGACTAGGGTTCGAATCCCGCTCAAACTCGTTAATTCCCTTGGTTGCTGCAACCTCACCATCCTTGTGAGCTAAGGATGAAGGATTTAGGGGACCTTATAGGTCTATCTGCTGAGTCATCAGCAGTCATTGCTTGGCCCTCCTTGGTCCTAGCTTGGGTGGAGAGAGGGCTTGGGCGCTGTTCATATGTAGTATGGTCAGTCTTTTGGGCATTGTCCTGTTTGATAGGGCAGTGTCACTGTCCCTTGCCTCTGCCACTCATGAGTGGCCTTTAAACATTTGAACCCCCCCCCCCCCCCGGTTTCATGGCCATCGTCCATCCAATGAAGGAGACCTACGATCTACGTCAAGCTTTCTATTCCTTTAAATTTTCTCTAGTTTTATTCTTTATATATTTTTGTTTCTATTTTTTGTCTTCTCTTTTTCATGTTTGTATAGTGACATTCCTTTGCATTTTCTTTTCTTTCACGTTTTTCCTCGTTGTTTTTATATTTTATTTTGGATCCTTTTAGAGACGACTTGTCTCCAGTTTTCGAAAACGTTTTTCAGACCACGTCGTATTCCCTTGCTTTTGCTCCATGTCAAAACTCAAAGTTGACTTGAAAAGACTTTGGTCCTCCCTGAAATATTCAGAGTAAAAAAGTTTTAATGGAAGTTAGCGTGATCTCATCAAGAAAGAAGGAATTCATATTTTTACATACGCATAAACACACACACACACACACACACACACACATATATATATATACAGTATATATATATATATATATATATATATATATATATATATATATATATATATATATATATATATATAAATGTGTGTGTATGTATATAGATGCACAACACATATACATATATATATATACATGCATATTTGTGGATGTGTGTATGTGCAAATTCATATGTTTTAATTACCTGACGTACTTTTTTGGCGAGTCAATGATTCACCTGATGTTTGCCTTTATGAAATTAGTTTCTTATCTGGAACGAATGAATTATTTAATAATGGCTTCTCGATATTTCTGGGATTTCTCCTATTTTTTTTTTTCAGTATGAATATATATATAAAAAACCTTACCCCTCTCCCACGAATATTTACTCTCCTCCACTTCTCTTCCGCTTTCTGTCCCTCCCAACTCGCCAGATAAGGTCAGAAGTATTCATCATTTCAGCACGCTCGGAAAACTTTTGGTAACTTTGCCAGATTTTTTTTTTAACTTTTTCTTCTTTATAATCATCTCTATTCTTCGTCCTTGATTCATTTTAGGCTTCTTTGCTATATCTTAGTTATATTTGTTTTAAATGTAATAAACAAAAAAATATGATAAGTTATAACACATTGGTGCTTATGGAATATCAACTGTATAGATGGTTTAAATAAGTTAAGAAATGGTATAAACAATACTTCGTATGCGCATATTCTTGAGACCGGCAGCTAGACGTCATCTGATCTGATCACAGCCAAAAGTAAAACAAAAAGAAGTCAACAATACTCGATTTTTAAAACACACCCGAAATTTAAAAACAAAAGTACAGTTATTATTATTATTATTACTAGCCGAGCTACAACCCTAGTTGGAAAAGCAAGATCCTCTAAGCGCAATAGCTCCAACAAGGAAAAATAGCCCAGCGAGGAAAGGAAATAAGGAAATGAATAATTGATGAGAACAAATTAACAATAAATCATTCTAAAAAAAGTAACAAAGTCAAAGCAGATATGTCATATATAAACTATAAGCAGTACCATAGCCATAGCCTCTGTACCTTGGTCTTCCACTTTTATGAGTTCGAGTTCTTTTGCTCGAGGGTACACTCGGGCACACTATTCTATCTTATTTCTCTTCCTATTGTTTTTTTTTATATAGCTTATATATGAAAGATATATTCTGTGACTGTTATTAAAAATATTTTATTTTGATTATTCATTACTTCTCTTATAGTTTATTTATTTCCTTGTTTCTTTTCTTCACTGGCTATTTTTCCCTGTTGGAGCCTTTGGGCTTATAGCATCCTGCTTTTCCAACTAAGGTTGTAGCTTAGCTTGTAATGATAATAATAGTAATAATAATAATAATAATAATAATAATAATAATCTCATTAACATTGGGGGTGGGGGTAATGCTAACAGTGGACCGCACGCGGTGTTTTGTAGGTATAACTAACCATACTCAATTTATTTTAATGAGGCGCATTTGCACTGACTCGCAGCGGTGCCCTTTTAGCTCGGAAAGGTTTGCTGCTTTCTGATTGGTTAGAATTATCTTGTCCAACCAATAAGCGATCAGGAAACTCTCCCGAGCTAAAAAGGCACCCCTGCGAGTCGGTGCAAATCTGCCTCACTAAAAAGAATTGACTATAGTCTATGAAGTGTCCCTTCGCCCCGCGGCTGCACCCACTTGACATCCTCCTACTTCCTTTCTCCCATCTCGCTATCCATCCTCTTTCAACTTTCACTTCATGGTGCAACAATGGTGTTTCTTTCACCACTTCCTCCCTAGTTGTACTATTCGCTGAATGGCCTTCCCGCCCAATCACTTGGCGATATGATAAAAAATTCTATTCATCCAATTCAATCTTCTTAAAGATATGTGGTTTGCAGCCGCACTCATGCTTTAACTGTTAAATTGTGAAGGATAGGGTTTGTGTAGTGTTATTTGTACCACCAACTGCAATACGCTATGTCATTTATTTTAATTCGTTTTTCCTCTTCAGTATTTGTCTTAGTTATTTTATTCTACTGCATCATTTCACTCTATTCTGAAGTACAAGTCGTGCTTCAATGAAAACATGTCTTTCGAGTCAGATATGGGATTCTAAAGATACGTTTTATCAATTTGATTATCATTCTGTGATACCAGTGATAATTAATTTATTTTTAATTCTTTGAATTTTACGATCTTTTAGTTAAGGCTACTGAATACCGGCAACATAGAGAATTTTTATCTGAAATTTAATGTTGATTAATCGCCTGAGTTCATATATCAACAATAGTTTTCTGGTTGACTTACATAATTTCGTTACATTGAATAGGACTGATAAACTTAAATATTTGTTGTATTGTGAATTAATTTTTAACTTACATCGCTTTTAAATCTTTTGGTGGGCAGTCACGTTAATAAATTGGATGTCAAATTTACCAGTCAGGAGAAACGGCTTTCATGATACCTTACTTTTTCTATTATTATTATTATTATTATTATTATTATTATTATTATTATTATTATTATTATTATTATTATTATTATTATTATTATTATTATGAATTTGTTATAATAATGACAATAATAATAATAATTGTTATTATCATTATTGTTATTATTGTTATTATTATTAGTATTATCATTATTATCATTATTGCTATTAATAGTAGTAGTAGTAGTAGTAGTAGTAGTAGTAGTAGTAGTAGTAGTAATACGAGCATCGCTCGTAAAATAATCCCAAAAAGTCGTAGCGCGTTAATTACCTAACATTTTCACGAATAGAGTTAAAACATCCATTAGATATTCACTTTTCTAAAATGTTAATGAAAATAGCGAATGAACAAACAAACCAGAAACACAAAGAAAAAAAAAGTTTCCGCCTGTATTTCCACTATAACTTTCACTTGCATTGCGATGCATTTACACTTCACTTTCCGACGCAAATGAATATAAGTTCTCGCTAATGTTTTACAACTCCTTCTTAAACTTTATGCTGTTTTTTATACAGCTGTCTCCATGAAGAGGAGCCCATTTTTATGCTGCTCCCACTTAAACGACAAAAGGGTGCTTTCTTATTCTTATTTTTAGAAGTGGAAATTCCTTTATACCGCTAACTTCTTAGGCTACTTAGTCTACATAATGCTACCAGTGTTCGTAATTCACTGTTTGTTGTCTTTGCGTTATGGTAAAACAAGCTAAATGGATACTATTTAGTGTGAAAGGACGTTTACAGTGCTATAGCCTTCTGCTTTTCCAATTAGGGTTGTATCTTGGCTAGTAATAATAATAATATGATAATATTATTTTGAATTTTTTGTTTGTGACATGAGGCGCGATATAAATCAGATGTAAATTAAGAAACATTCTCTTTCTAAATTTAGTTGAGAGAAAGTGGGGCTTAATGTAAATTATTCCAAGGTAAATTTTTATCTTAAAAGTGTGTCTTGTCTTAAAATAGTGCATATAATGAATATTATTGTTCCTGAAACTTGCAGCAAACCTTAGCGGTTACGTCAGCAGGAAATTAATCACGATGGTCCTCTAAAAGCTATGCGATCCAGTGGGATACAGTTGTCAGCAAAATAAAGAATGTTACTATTCCGCATATGTTGTATTTCCCTGTACCGTCCAATGCCCTTCGCGCGAATCAATACAGATAAATGGCTTTGTTTCCATAAAAGTGAGATTTTAAGAAGATTAACTATAATCTGCAAAAAGGATTTTTTTACGTTTTATTGAAAACATTCCTACAACCTCGGTCCAACAATTTTATCTATTTAGATTTTATACGAATCTTAAATCACTGTAATATCAAAACGCTTTCTTTGACTGTCAGTATGAGGAGCATAACTTTACCATTAAAGTTTATTTGCTCAGCATTTCATCTTCAGAACTCTTACGTCACTCGAATCTATTTTGATTCATCCTAAAAAAAGTTGTACATAAGCTTATCAAAAGTGACAGGACATAACTAGGAAACGGAGCTGTCTGTTCCGCATTCATTCAACATACCTGTACTCGTACTGTACTTTCTGGCATAACTTCGGATTCTAAATTCTTGGTGGACGATGTTCAACGGCTTCCATGATTACCATTTCGCGTTTCTAATTGGATGTTTCGAACCTTTTACGTACGAAATGAATAGGAAAAAACGTTGATGCCAACTGAAGACTACCGATTCTGAGCGTACCTCACCATACAACTTTCAAGCGAGGAGTTTCTCGACGTAGATCCCTTTACTTAGAAGACGCCCAAGACAGAGTCCTGAGTGTTATACGCCTCTGAGAATTGTGTTGTTTATAACAACATTGATTCTTTAAAAATCCGTAAATTCCTGAAGAGGTTTTTCCACAAAAGCTGAGGGCAAGAAAATGTTTTCGCATCCCGGTGGAGCAAGAACGTTGCGAAATATGCCATTCTCGATAAATATTTCGGGAGCGAAACTGCTTAGCGTCGGAGATTAAGTACTTTCTATGGCAGCTTTTTAAAGGGTAAATGTCGGAGCATTCCGAACGGCGTTTCAGGTATTGAATTCCTTTAAAGAGCTGGCGGGTCCTTATCACCCCAGTACCTTGTACTTTCTCGTAGCGTCAAACATTTCCTCACGGGATTCCTGGGGAAAGGTTACAGCAAAGGAAATGTAAGTTTTGTATATTGTGGTTTCAAAGATTTTTGGGAAATGGGGCAGCAACCCTCCGTATGGTTAAAAAGAAATATAAGTTTCGTATAGTGTGGTTTCAAAATACAAAAATAGCCAGAAATATCTCCTATGATTCTATTATTTTTATTTGTCGTTACCATAATTTCAACTCCCATTCTGAGTGGTAATACTTTAACCTGGTGAAACGGTTTGTGCATCGCCATGATTAACAAAGCTGTATTAGTCAGGTCCGCTCACACTAGGTTGGTTTGCTGTGAGCGATCAGACTAAAGTCTCCCACCATCACCAATCCGCAATGGCCAACGTGGTGATGAAAATGGCCAAACCAGACATGACTCAGGACATGTCTGAGGTCTTTGTCCTGCAGTGGACTAAAATGACTACGTTTGTTGTTATGATATTAACTTTATTAATAACAATCTATATATGATTTTATTCTAATCCAACTTTTTACCCGATAAATCAGTAACGAATCACAAATGAAACTTTTCTTTCCTTTTACTCGAATGAAGGGCCTGAGGTTAACATTTGTAACTTTTGCCCTACCTGGATGGCAACATTCAAATGAGAATCATATTTTTGCTATCGCATTTCAATTACGAAGCTATCAACAGCAATGGTTGTAGGATTTGCAACCATTATGGGCAATTATTTCCGCTGACGATTTCCAGCGTTGGAACCGATGATTCTAATAAAAGAGAACTAGTTATTTAAAGTGACCTTATCAGCCTATGCATCAATCTAACCCTATACCCCTCTTTCCATACCATTGATTTTTTGGCTTTCAATCATGATGTCTGTTTATCTTTCCTCTTTTTTGTTCTCTCTCTCTCTCTCTCTCTCTCTCTCTCCTCTCTCTCTCTCTCCTCTCTCTCCTCTCTCTCTCTCTCTCTCTCTATGTATATATATAAATATATATATATATATATATATATATATATATATATATATATATATATATATATATATATATATACATATATAGTATATATATAATATATGAATATATATATATATATATATATATATATAGTATATATATATATATATATATATTTATGTATATATATATATATATATATATATATATATATATATGTTTGTATGTACAGTATGTATATGTACATGTATCTGTATATATATGCATATGTGTATATATATATATATATAATATATATGTATGTATATCTATATATGTATATATATATGTATATATATGTGTGTGTGTTTGTATATATACATACAAATATATGTGTATATATACATACATATATATGTATATATATCTATATATATATATATGTAAAATAAATATATATATATATATATATATATATATATATATATATATATATATATATATATATATATATATATATATATATATATATATATATATATATACACACACACACAAGCAATTGTCCACGGTGATTTTAAGTCAATAAAATTTGTTCTTTCGCATATCCATGATTGTTTCCTCTCTTATTAATTCGTTCCCTCTGTCTTCTTTATAAAAGAATAAATATATTAGTGAACACGAAACGAGTTATTTATCTACTTAGAGAATTTCATACTTCCTATCTATTGTATAAGTTGGTGTGTAAAGCGAAAGGAATTCGACACGTCTTTGGACCTTTGACAGGAATATGCACAAAGATGAAAGGAGAAATCATTTATTTGTCTTAAACACTCCAATCATGACAACTAGTCTATTATGTTTTTGTTCTTGTGCTGTTTTCCATTAGTCTTCTATCAAAGACACGT
>NC_090730.1:149778746-149781220 GCF_036898095.1 Palaemon carinicauda | reverse complement strand
CGAAGAAAAAGACAAGAAAGAATGCTAGCAAAGAAAGATGAAGATGAATGTCTCCCATATTCTAACGAGTCCTCCACTTTTCCCCCCTTTTTTTTTTCTTCGTGACTCACAACAGCCAACTTTCCCTGGCTAGCCAGGAGAGAGATTGCATGCGGATTTATTTGCAGGTGTTCCGATTGCTGAGGTTTTCAAAAGCATCGGTAAAGAGGGAATGAGACGTGCTTGCTTTAATGCGGGCGTGTGGGCCACGAGCAAGCAATTATAATCGGTTGTAAAAGTCTCAACCAAATAGCTTTGGTGGCCTTGATATTTCGAGGGATTAGTCATTTCACCTACGTGTACGAAGACGCGTGAATCCCACTCGTAAACAAGTTAACTGTTTGTTTGTTTATTCTCAAGGCTCAGAGAGAGAGAGAGAGAGAGAGAGAGAGAGAGAGAGAGAGAGAGAGAGAGAGAGAGAGAGAGAGAGTGAGAGAGAGAAGAGAGAGAGAGAGAGAATGTTTGTACGGCTTATATGCAATTAATTATTAAATTTTTCCTGTAAGCCCAGGTAACGATTGCAACCCTGTTATATAATTTTGCATGAGAGAGAGAGAGAGAGAGAGAGAGAGAGAGAGAGAGAGAGAGAGAGAGAGAGAGGAGAGAGAGAGAGAGAGAGAAGAGAGAGAGAGAGAGGTGAGTTCGTACGGCTTGCATGCAGTTAATTATTCAATTTTCCTGTAAGGCCAGGTAACGATTGCATCCCTGTTATGTCATTTTTAATGAGAGAGAGAGAGAGAGAGAGAGAGAGAGAGAGAGAGAGAGAGAGAGAGAGAGAGAGAGAGAGAGAGAGAGAGAGAGGACAATTTACACTTAATTGAATTATTCGCCCTTTCAATGTGTAAATACACATCTTTGCTGTGTACAATGTGAACTAATCCCAAAATATTAGTTACTAATAATATTCTACCTCTCCTTCGTGTAATATCAAAGTTTCATTTGGTAAAAAAAAAATGCAGTTTTAATAATAATCACCTTCCCGAGCATTTTGAAAGGAGGTTCCCACCTGACATTTCTTTCGTGTGCGCGCGTGTGTGTGACTGATTGTATCTTGATTAATGTTCGTAAAAGCTTAAATCAGTAGTACAAAGTCAATTATTCTCTGTTTGGAGACCCTGGAGGATGTTACTGTCTACAGGGTTCTTTTTACTTCCAGGTTTCGCATGTTCATTCAACCTTGAAAAATTATCAATATTTGCACACATGCACACACAAAAAAAAACGGCGTTTTAAAAAGAGAAAGCGAAAAAAAGGAGCTAGAGTAAATGTAATAGAAGAGAGAGAGAGAGAGAGAGAGAGAGAGAGAGAGAGAGAGAGAGGAGAGAGAGAGAGAGAGAGAGAGAGAGAGACCAATAAGCAGGACACGTAGAAAATAAATATCTGCCTACGCGTGGCTGAAGCTAATTTTCGTGCACAGCATTATAGCAGGGAAAATGTGGTGGAACCTCAAGTACAAAAATAAAGTGACAACTTGTACACATCAAGCTATTGTTTTCACTCCTGGGCTCGGCCTTCTTAAACTCCTGCCAACATGGGAAACTGGTAGTGATTTTCTTGCAGTTTCTTCTCTTTTTTTGCTAGAATTATGACAGAGACACTAAATTCATCTTTCAATAGATATTAAGGTCTTCGAGCTATAGACAGGCCAATGATTGAACTTATAGATTACCGACAATCGAAAATAGCAGCATTTGAAATAAGTACCTCATTGATTAAGAAGCTAGTTTTATGAATGAAAATAATATCAATGGTAATAAAAAAAAGATCACCAGTAACAACAATAATTATGTTATAATGATTATGATACGGAGTTGCAAATTTTCCCTCCTTACCTAACATTTGTACTAGTTTTCTGATCGTTAGGTATTTCATATTCTAGAATATAAAATCTTATTTGACAAAACAAAAAGTCAACAAACAAAACAATGGCAGATAGAAGCAACGGAAAATTTCCTCCCAAACCCTGAACCAACCAGTAGCCAAAGAAACCTGACCGAGCAGCCAAAAACCTCCAGACAACTTTAGAGTCGAAATAAATTTCATTTCAAATATTCCGCTATCCAAAGTCCTTCAGAACATTCACCGGTGTTTCCTTGATCGGATTGCTCTCTCGTCCAGCAATCTCAGTAACATTCCACGAGATATTTGTCGCCCAAGACCCAAGCCAAATGACTCATGGTGATTAAGATCACTTGTCATGACTGACTGAGTTTTTGCCCAGAACTCTGTCCACCGGAGGTAAACAAACTATCCCTAAGATTATGATGCTTTGGGAAAATAAATTAGTGTTTCCATCACCTACTTCATATATCTGTCTATAACGACATTCTCTCTCTCTCCTCTCTCTCTCTCTCTCTCTCTCTCTCTCTCTCTCTCTCTCTCTCTCTCTCTCTCTCTCTCATCTGAGAATGAAGAAGCAAATATTTTGATGCCTA
>NC_090730.1:149768746-149771246 GCF_036898095.1 Palaemon carinicauda | reverse complement strand
TTCACATTCAGTGAAGCAAGCGAAGGAATGTCCCCAGGTTACAAAGAAGTTTCTTCGTCAAGGGATGCCAATGAGCAGATGAAAAAGCAGAACAAACCGAGATGTGGCAAGAGAAATACCCCCCCCCCCCCCCAAAAAAAAAAAAAAAAAAAAAAAAATCACACACATGGGAATACGACAGTGAAAAGTAGATAAATTGTAGCTTTGCATTCCAAGAATTTTTATTATAGTTAAAAACTCATGGATTTACGACAGAGATAAATAGATTAATTGTATATTTGCATTCCAAGAAGTCTATTATAGTTAGATAAAGACAAATATAGATTATTCATATGAAGCAGACAGTTAGAATAAGAGGAAGTGTAAATAAAGAATTCAAAACACCATAAAACAGGGAAATCGGTAAAGTTTCTGAAATAATGAAAAAAATCTTTAAAACAAATATAAAGAAATGACGGGAATGAATGAATTTCCAAGTTTCATAGATGTATATTAATTGTACAGATAAAAATGCTTAAAAAAGACTTACTTGAATGATGAACATATATAATGGATCTAATAACCCAAAACTAATGGATAAATATATATGAGTAAAATAAGCGGAATAAAATTTAGATTATCATATAAGATATGTTCCATTAGCTTTCCTCTGCATGGCCGCAAGTCATAAAAAGATAAATCCTCTTATTTTATAAAGCTCTTTAAAACCAAACTTCAGACTCTCTCTCTCTCTCTCTCTCGCTCTCTCTCTCTCTCTTCTCTCTCTCTCTCTCTCTCTCTCTCTCTCTCTCTCTCTCTCTTAGCTAGGTCCAGTTTTTCCAGTGGTATTTTCACAAGTCAAGGCTAAATTCCACTTAATTTATCCCTTATTCATATTTCAACGCGTTTACCGTTCGGCTTGTATGTCAGAGCGTGGTATTTGAGATGAAGGCCAAGGTTTGTGTATTTTAAAGCACTGATAATATTCTATTTTCCGCCCAAACAACAAATAGATCAGCGGGAATTATCATTAAGAAAATCCGTTGGTATAGCCATTGGTTTATCTAGATAAACATGGATTTTGTATAAAAAAAGCATAACGTTTTTTTTAATTCTGTTCTGTTTATAGTTACCAATCAGTCTATCCTTGTCTTTATATAACTTTCTTTTATACATATATACATACACATGTATATATATATATATATATATATATATATGTATATATATATATATATATATATATATATATATATATATATATATATATATATATATATATATATATGATATACACATGCATGTTACTAAGTTTATTGTATACAATAGGCTATACTATACATGTACACATGCATACGCATACACACACACCACACACATATATAAATATATATATATATATATATATATATATATATATTATATATATACATATATATATACATATATATGCATGTGTGTGCGCGCGCGCGCTCATGTGTGTCTGTGTACATTTGACTTTTTTTAATATTTACGAGATTATGAAATGGAAATTATTGGATATAAAATCCTAATTTTTGTAATATGGATCACCGATAGAAGCTGAAGGTACAATGGATTGATATAAATAATTCTGTGACACTAATTCTATCCTGGGGAAAATAGAGGCTAAATATTTTACCCAAAAACAGAAGTGATTACAAAATTTTGGTATTGAATTATTCCTAAGAACTGACCAGGAATTGCCTTTCTTTTCCGGCTTCGGGATGCTCTTAGCCTTTTGCGTCAGCCTCCGTATTCAAATACCTTATTAACCTTCGAATCTATGTTGTTGTTGTCATGGTCTTTTTTTTTTTTTTTGGGGGGGGGGGGGGGGCTTTTGCTCGATACTTAAAGTCGATAGTTTTACAGGATACATCGTTTTTTCATCATTTAAATATTTAGCTTATTATTGAAAGAGTGGCGCCACTTACAACTATGCTTTTTAAGATGGAAAAATAGGAATATATATATATATATATATATATATATATATATATATAATATATATATATATATATATATATATACACACACACACACATATATATATATATATATATATATATATATATATATATATATATATACACACACACACACACATATATATATATATATATATATATATATATATATATATATATATATATTATATATGTATATATAAACGGTATGGAAAAATAGGAATTTCGCCTGGGCCTCTGATCCCAAGGTCGTTAAGAGAATACATACATTAATGTATCAAAAATATAGGGCTTATTTGAATATGAAAAACACGTCTAAATGTGCAAAATTTATCATTAATCGAATGGCATGTAACAAACTACCAATTAGGTCGATGGTGAAGATGAGTTGATATCAATTCTAAGAACAAAAAACCTGAATTCGACAGGTATAAGTAGAGAAGAATTGTCATTGACTTTTATCTTTCTTCGTGGCCAAGTGGTTAAGTCACTGTCTATGTAAGTTTGCCGGACCAGGGTTCGACTCCCGGCCGGTC
>NC_090730.1:149753746-149761246 GCF_036898095.1 Palaemon carinicauda | reverse complement strand
TATCTTATGGAGCTGCTGCTCTAAGGCTCTTATCAAGCATAATTAAGTGAAACGGTAAAGCCGTTTACAGCACTCAATATGAAACACGTCTTTGCAATTCCATATCTTGCAAGGTAAATTTTATTGGTATTTTGCCATGATGTTTTTCATTAAGTTGATATCCAAGTGCGATAACATCTCGCATTTTTTAGGGCAAGATTGCTCTTAAAACAGGCTGAGTAAGTGAAGATACCATCGCCAGAAACGTAAGATCTCTTTTCGAAGATAATTTCACCCCATTGTATCGTAAACAAAGAACATTTTTGTCGCTAGTGAAAAGCCTCTTTTCTTTCGCTAACACCTCGTAAGTATACATCAATGGAAATAATGGAAGCTTGGATACATTTCGTAACATCAAAGATTGTACGGTATTTAGGGTCTGCGTAATTACCTCCGCCAACGAAGTTCTAAGGAGGTTATGTTTTACCCCCATGTTTATGTGTTTGTTTGTGACAGCTCCCTGGCTACAATTTTAATCATAGAGTAATGAAACTTGCAGGTATAAACTGTTATGTAAAAAGCTGGAAATTATTAAATTTTGAAAGGTCAAGGTCACGGTCAAGCAAAATTTCCAATTCACGTAATTAGTCATAAGTTTGGACATCGTTGTCACAGAGACTTCAAACTTGGTTCATATTTGAGTGTACGAAAATCCACGCCAATTGATACATGTTAAGATCGAAGGTCAAGCTCAAGAATAAGGTCAAATTCCAGTCATCAACCATACGGCCACAATTTTTATCGTAAAGTAATGAAACTTGGGGGGATTTTAGATTATTATGTAAAGAGCTGGAAATTATTAAATTTTGAAAGGTTAAAGTCCCGGACGAGCGAAACGTTCATATCACGTAATCAGCCATAAGTTTGGACATTCTTGTCACAGAGACTTCAAACTTGGTTCATATTTGAGTGTATGAAAATCCATGCCAACGAGAAATAAGCTGCAGTGGCGGAGGTCGGCACTCTACTGAGTACCCATCTAATTTACGTATTGAAAGTTAAAGCAACCAAGATTAAAAAGAACCCTTACTCTTAGAATAATTTTTGCAATTTGTAGTATCATTCTCTTGCATTTTGCAATGAATTAGTTTTGTTGATACCTAGATTACCTGAATGGTATACTGAAAACAAATTGAAATTATTCATGCATGTCTTCAATTGTAAGTGCCAAGTCAATAAAAAAAAACGTTCAAGTCTTGCGACAAAACTGTTCTTGACCCATATTATTTGCTAATTTGCCATCCTTGTCAATCATCACCCATTCACGGCGCTTTCCAGTTGTACAAAGAGACATTACGCTCTCAGAAATCTCATATCATCTTCTGTCACATTTCATGGTTGCAAAGGGGAAGTCATTCCTTTGGTTTATTCTCAGAAATATTATCCTCGAGTTGATAAACATTGACGTAATTGCACTCTCACTATGATTGTAATGTTAGTATGAATAAAGATATTTATAATGATAACTGTAATTAACAATCAATAATGATATATTTTTATCATTATTACTCTTGGGGTTGTTGTTGCTATTATTACCATTCTTATGTACATTATTTTGAAGATTGTTACATTTCTTGTTATAAATTGAAGAATAATATACGTCAGAATATCAAAAGTTAATTTTATCTCTTGACTTACCAGAACGTGGGTGTCCTTTGTTATTGTTGTTGTTATTAATTATTATTATTATTATCATTATTATTATTATTATTATTATTATTATTATTATTATTATTATTATCGATCTCTAAAAGATTTGTGAGGAAAGATCGTCTGAAAACAATTAACTAAAGCTTTGTCATTTTGAAAACGAAAATGCCAATCTGTTTTTGACATCGCAATTTTGAGTGAGGAAATCTGCATCTGCATATTGCTTTAGCATAACTTGTTAACACGAGGGGATTGGTAGCTAGCTTCATCATTTCAATTTGTGGATTTTTTTTTTTATTTTGGAATTACTTTAAATTATTTTTATAAATTAATATCATGGAATAACACACAACACTGATTTTTCGTATTCAGCGTTCGTTGCATTTTTTTCTATTTCTTGGCTATTTTTTTTTTCACACTTATGAAGTTATGTTATACATATTTTTTATTGTATTATGCATAATGAGAGTTGTGTATATCACGTCCACCTCTGTAAGAATTACTATGTTCACACATACACACACACACACACACACACACACACACATATATATATATATATATATATATATATATATATATATATATATATATGTGTGTGTATATATATATATTTATGTATATGTACACACACACACACACACATATATATATATATATATATATATATATATATATATATATATATATATATATATATATATATATATAATCACACACACACACACACACACACATATATATATATATATATATATATATATATATATATATATATATATATATATAAAGTGTGGATATGCGTCTTTGAGCGTGTATTCAAAATCTGACCTTTTCCTTAATATGCTCTGGAAATATACAAAACACTATATTGAATTATCTGCGTTTTCGCGTGGAAAATTGATCATTAGCGCGATGATCCCTCGACACACACCGAGTATGTCTGTGTACCTGTGCGTTCGTGGGTATGTACTGATGTTTGAAAATGTGTGTATCATTACATCTTTTCATCTCTGTATCCTCTTACAAAGACTTTTAGAATATAAATACTCTTTCAAATTCTCAAAGACAAAATTCAGTTTTTTCTATCTCTCGTGTATGTATATTTCCTATTGGAAAATTATTATCGGTAGATTTGCAAATATTTCAAATACAATAACGGTGCTAATTACCATGTAGAATGTTATTCCCATGTTCATGTTATCGCTGTTCTTCATCCATATGACATGTTTTGTTTATATCAATATATTCTTACTCGGGTGATGCTTCTTAGTTATACATATTCGTCGTGATTTTTCATACTGACCTTGGACGCAATAGATTTTACACTATCTCTATCCTCATTATCTATTAATCTGAAATAAATCATTAACAAAAAAAATTCAGATCACGAAAGTTTGCCTTAAAGTAGACATAGTTAAGTCATTACCACAAGTAGCAGTACTCGTGATTCTTTTTTATACACGCTTTCTAAAAACAGGTGTCAACGAATGTCCTTAGCTATGAAAATTAAGTCTTAAGGAGGGACGGACAATAATAGCCTTAGCACCATTACGAGAGGAGAAGTTTTAAGTGGAGCTCCTGTTAATCCATTTGATTCGATAAACACACGAGCTGCGATTCAGCTTAGAGAAAAACTTTGGAATGAAAGTTTTTCTTTTAGGTGAACAGATGTTGTTGACCAATCCGTGAATGTAACTTTTTTAGAGGCCAAGGATAGTGTGAGAAATATGAGCATTTATATAGAAATAGAAAAAAATGCCATTTATAAAAAAAAAAAAACAGGAAAGTTAATCTGATTTTGAAACCTAATCTAAATTAAGACTAATGTGCTGTATGATATTCCGATTAGCATATAAAAGAAAAACAATTGTCTTACTTTTCGGTCTTAATGGTTTCGAAACAACGGTTGAAGCGTAATATAAAAAATCCAAATTTCGGTTTAAGCAAGATGAATATAAGTCCATGACCTCGGTATTGCGTCTTGATTTATGATGCAAAATCATGTGAAATAAATAACCTCTTTTTTGTGCATATGGTGCAAAAAGCTATCACAAAATATCCTGATTTTTTAGTGTAAATTCACTCTAAAATACAGCTAAAAGACTTTTAGGTGACTCATATTTCCAACGAAATTCTTGCAAAATAAATTCTGAAACCTGTGAAGAGTATTGTTTCAATATAAAACCCTGCAAAAGTAAACTTAAAAGTCATAGTTTTTGACTAAATTCGTTGAGAATGACCTTTTTAAATTAAGCCTTGATATTTTTATATTGTTCTGAAGTTCCGTATAAAATTTGTCCAAAAAGAAGACTTTTTAAGTCTATTTTCGGAATATATTCTGGCAATATAAAGCTTAGGAAGCTCTAGAAAACTTCGACTTTCTTAAACCTTGTTTTTCAGCTTATAATCCATCTGAACAAAACCTTAGAAATCTCTAGATACTTAAAAAAAAACTTTTATATAAACAAAATATTTCTTTTCCTGACCATAAACAACAGCTTATGCTGATCGGACTTGCACATCGATAGCTACCCATAAAACCGATATGCCAGCATGCGTCAGGGGTTCGAGGCCAAGCACGGTCTTATAATACCATTCATCTTTGTTTTTCTTATCATAAAGATGCGATTCGCAGTTTGGTATGCAGATAAGTTGCAAGGAAAATGCAAGTCTGGTTAAGGCGTTACCCTTTTTGTGTTGGAGGTGTTAGTCTTGCACGAGCACACTCACACGCACATATACACCATACACAGACAAACACAAACACGTGTTTTTCTCACCCCCACCTTATCTTTTTATTTCTGATACCTATTATATAAATAGAGAGAGAGAGAGAGAGAGAGAGAGAGAGAGAGAGAGAGAGAGAGAGAGAGAGAGAGAGAGAGAGAGAGGATACTTATCTTTTTTATAGTATGTGTACTTTTATGGAAATTATAAATGGAAATAAAATGTGAGACCTATTTGCTCATTGTTATATATATCTGTGTTTTCTGTGGTATGACTGATGAACAGAGATTGACAAAACTTTTGTTTCTTTTTTCTTTTTATTCTCTATGATGGAACCGATATAATGTATATAGAGAAAGATTTTCCAATTTTTTCGTATTTTTATCTCTGTTCTGTAAGGATATGTATGAATGGGAGACATTTATTTTTCTGTACTTTTCATTCCACATGGAGACTATAAACTGAGAGAATAGTGAGAAAGATTTCTTTCCTATTTTTCTGTTTCTGCTATGTTTTTATAGCTGGAAAGAGAGAGAGAGAGAGAGAGAGAGAGAGAGAGGAGAGAGAGAGAGAGAGAGAGAGAGAGAGAGAGAGAGAGAGAGAGAGATTTTCTTTTCATTGCCATTTCGATCCCCAATGTTGGGAAAATGACAATATAGAGAGCGTGGAACTCTAATGTGAGTTGTGTCTTATTGTCTTCACATCTGTTGTTATACATTTTGTTTACCATTTCTTTTCCTGCTCACTCCTACTGGCTTTCGCCTGTTCCTCTGACCTTTAGCGCTACCAAAGTAATTTATATTTTTTGAGAAGGACATAAATCGTTAGGCAAACATCAAAGGGGCGTGACGGTGTTGGACCTGTAATTGTAACACAAACAAACTGGAAAAGAAAAGCTGACAAATATCCTTATGTAGAAAATCATAAAAGTCATCCAAGTAAAGGATTCTCTTTTAGAGTATTTAAAGAGTCTCCCTAGAATGAAACTTTACCCTTTTCAGAAGCTTACTATTTTTAGAGATCAGTTTTAGTCTTATTTCATGTATGGAGATGTTAATTTGAAAGTCGGAATAGGAATTTAGTAACACTTTTTTAATGGTTCCATATAAAAGTGTATACATTATGAATACCAATAATAATGTTGAGAACAATGGTGATAATTCTAATAATGTTAGTAATGATAATAGTAATAATATCAATAATGATTATAGGTCTGCACCGACTCCACGCATTGTGATCTACACCAGAGCGAAAAAAAATATTGGGAAGAATCGGCGTTTTGATTAGTGTTGTTTGTGAAAAGAAAATTGGAGGAAAGTTACGTGCACAAAAAACACTAATAACGGACGGATTACAATAGCACTTGTATTACTAGCAGTATTTGCTAGCTGCCAGACCTTCAGTAGGTAAATTCGGTAATAGATTACCCCTTTCAAATGTGAAAGAGGATTAAGTTTAAACTTAAGTCTTGTTTGTTTCAGACGAGTACATCCCTAAATGGTTTCACTTTTCGTTTGTGTGTTTATCGAAAGAAAACAGATACCGCCAAGTCTAGTGTATACTGCTGAGGTTTTCAATTGTACAAAGGCACGGAGAAAAGAACTAAGTTTATAGTTACACTATATTGGAAAATGAGATTTTTTATTTATTTATTTATTTTTTTTTTATTTTTTTTTTTCTAGGTTGCCTGGTCCTTCCGGCCAGACACGGGCTCTTGTAACTTCGTAGCCTCTAAACTCATTTCCTACGATGAATGCATTTTCGGCCACCTAGTGAAATAGGAATCGATGAGCCTGGACATAAGGTATTCAATGGATATACATAAAAAGAATTTTGGTAAATCTAGTTTTCTAAGTTGGATTTACTGGGGCCTCCATACAATTACAATATATCCTTGCCATTGCTTATAAAATGCGTGAGTTATTTAAGTCCCGTTTTCATGGCACCGTTATCGAAACTGACATGTTAAATTTTAGAATTAAATGAATCTTCTGCTGATGTAGGTTGGAGAAGGCACGTGCCTGTCGGTTCATTTTCTGAATACAAACTTTGAAAAGCATCAGAGGAGTCTAATATCACGAAGTTGCATTTATATCCCTTACTTCAGAATGTAATACCACGAGTAGTCGAGTATTCCAATAGACACTTGTGCTTCAGGGATATACAAAACTAATCATTTAAACCATTAGTTTAAGCCATACTGATGTGATAGGGAATATCTGCAGAACTAAATATCCAAGTATTGGTTTAGGTTTTCATCACTTGGAAAGTTAACTTAATAACCATTTTCCCAAAGCATTTATTTTTATAAGATAAACTCATGTCACACAACAGTGCTATGATTCCTTAGCATCAAAGAATTTTGAAAAGGTTTCTTTATCTCTGCCCTAGAGCCTCCGTTCCTCCTCCTCGTTAATTTATAATGCAATATGTAGTATTTAAAGAACGTGAGTGAGAACATTACTACAGTTTGTAAAAACCTTCGTATTTAATTCCTTTCGGCACCCCCCCCCCCCCCTGGCCTCCGGAAGTTACAACGACAGAAAGCCCTGAGTAACCAAAAAAAAAAACGTCCCTTTAAGACTGATTGCAAAAGTCTGATGACCCTTTTAAGAATTTACACCACAACTAAAAGGTGGCTGTTTATCGTAACATTTTTAAGTAATGAACTAAACCAGTGGAGTCATATGTAATTCCGTATGGAAGTTTAAGAATGAAATTCTTAATTCTCGATTTACATGGTATGTTATTGTGTTTGTCGTCTGCATCATTGGCTTTGTCATCAAACATTTTTAGTTAATAAATACTATAACTGAACTGTAGCCTATAATCATGGGTTGATTTGCGGCAATTTTGCCATACCATTTATTACGATAAATCCTTTTCCCCTTTCTCTCTGTCTTTCTTTCTTTATATGATTATTTATTTCATTGATTTACCTACCTATCTAGTTATATCTTTATTTTGTACGTTTAATTTGATTCCTTTATTTTTTCTCTAGTCTGCAGAATCCTTTTTTCACATATGGGCATTCTATATTTTCATAGCTTGCTAGACAACTTGATTACATTTTTTTTACCG
>NC_090730.1:149746246-149748746 GCF_036898095.1 Palaemon carinicauda | reverse complement strand
ATATATGTCTTTTGCCTAACTGCTGGTTCAACAGATAAAAAATACCACTTTTAATTAACGAATCCTCAATGAGTATTAGTTGCTTCGGTTAATATTCTGTTAAGATTCAGCAGTGAAACCTGTTATACTCTTACTCTTCTTGGATATTACAGCCCTTTTCTTTCTTACATGTCTATCTCTGCATCTATTCAGTTTTATTCTCCTCCCACATCCCAGCACTTCTGCTTTATAAACTCCTCTTGCTAACTTATTGACGTCATAAGACTCTGAGCCATCCTTTTACCAACATGAACATTTTTACCACTTCTTTTATTCATTTTGCCATTTTTCACTCTATCAATTTATCCTGCGTCAAATATACCATGGAAACAGTTCTCTCCAACAGCTTTGATAAATTATCTTACATTCGCGTTAAGCAACCAAACTTCTCTTTTTTTATGTAATAGTAGATTTAGGTTAATAATCCTTTTTTTCCACACCCACTATAGGCATATATATATATATATATATATATATATATATAAACGTCTTGGTTAGTTGATTGTAGATTTACCTTGTACAATGAAAGCGTCTTCTATTTGAAATGAACTTGAACAACAACGGGAAATTAGTTAATATCGGCGGCAATTTCCAAAGGCATCCTTAAGAAAGCCAGAACAAATAAAGAAAATTGAATATGAATAATTTTCTCCTAAAGATGTATATTAAAAAAAAAAAACCGAAATGAAGGAAAACAAAGGTAGATATAGAATTCCAAAACAACACAGAATGAAGGTAAGGTGGAGTTAATAATAAAAAATCTCTGGCTTAACGTAATCCATATTTTTCAGAAGCTCGTCGACCATTGAAAAGAATATTCTCTTCATTTTTTGCATATATGTCTTTTGCCTAACTGCTGGTTCAACAGATAAAAAATACCACTTTTAATTAACGAATCCTCAATGAGTATTAGTTGCTTCGGTTAATATTCTGTTAAGATTCAGCAGTGAAACCTGTTATACTCTTACTCTTCTTGGATATTACAGCCCTTTTCTTTCTTACATGTCTATCTCTGCATCTATTCAGTTTTATTCTCCTCCCACATCCCAGCACTTCTGCTTTATAAACTCCTCTTGCTAACTTATTGACGTCATAAGACTCTGAGCCATCCTTTTACCAACATGAACATTTTTACCACTTCTTTTATTCATTTTGCCATTTTTCACTCTATCAATTTATCCTGCGTCAAATATACCATGGAAACAGTTCTCTCCAACAGCTTTGATAAATTATCTTACATTCGCGTTAAGCAACCAAACTTCTCTTTTTTTATGTAATAGTAGATTTAGGTTAATAATCCTTTTTTTCCACACCCACTATAGGCATTATATATATATATATATATATATATATATATATATATATATATATATATACATATACATATATATATATATATATATATATATATATATATATATATATATATATATATATATATATACCAGACATTAATGTATCAAAAATATATATGGCTTATTTGAATATGAAAAACACGTCTAAATGTGCAAAATCTATCATATATATATATACACACACATATATATATATATGTGTATATGTATATATATATGTATATATATATGTGTGTGTGCATGTGTGCTTGAGTATGTGTTACGTGTTGTGCGTGCTTGTTCTTGATACATACGCATATATTATGTGCTATACATTAAGGGCCTATTTGAATAGTTAATTACCTCCCTAACATCTCTGCGTCTACCGATAAACTGATCAGCCAAACAGAACATTCTGCGAAATAAAAGAAGAAGAGGAATCTATTGGCAGAGAATTTCCAGATATTACCAGACTGACTCTAAGAAGAGCTTTGTTCGGAGAACTTGGAAACTTTATTAGCGAGCGATTTCATAACTTAATTTTAAACTTGTACTGTCGGGTTAATCCGTTTTCCCATGTTAGATAATGCAAATTATAGGTAAATGTCTTCATCAAATACAGTTTTTGTTCATCAAACTTTGGACTCTCCAGTCTATTTGAAATTTTTCTATTTATTATTTGAAATAGTTTATTTTTTAGTTAAAACCCATAGATTTTTTTCTCGCATATATCACATGAAGGAGAATTTTGGGAGCGCACATATTTATTCATCTATCATACTTTATCTAATGTTAGAAAGTAGTAGATACGAGTATTCTAAAGCTACTCACAACTGCAGAATGTACGTATATATTGCTTTATACGTAAGGCTATATTCATTGTCCATGAAAACAAGTGAAATCACCATGCCATTCGAATGTCAAAAGATATCAGTAGGAACATATATCTATATATGTACTATTTCCACGAGTACTGAATATATGCGCGTTTGTTGCGAACAAACGCACAAGGTATATATGTATTTGTGTACCCCATAAGCGCAAAATATGATTGTGCACGTGGGTATGTTTGTAAGACGGTTCCGACTTCCTTTGTAACTTAAGACGTTAGGTGATTCACAGCATCA
>NC_090730.1:149721246-149728746 GCF_036898095.1 Palaemon carinicauda | reverse complement strand
AATGGTGCCAAAAATGTTTACAGCTTCTCCATTAACTATTTCCGTCAAAGTCTTTGCCTTCTCGGGTTTTTTTCTTTTCTTGTGTTTGTTAGTAAGATCTCTTGGAAAATACTCTAATTGAGGAAGTAATGATCATTATTAGCAGTTGAGCTGTACTTCCTGTAAATATATGTATCTTATATACAAGGGAATAATTTTAGGAATATATATTTATATATCATATATACATATATGCATGAATTACATGATTTTCACTGCAATGCCATTCATATATATATATATATATATATATATATATATATATATATATATATATATATATATATATTGGGTGTGTGTGTGTGTGTGTTTGTGTGTGATTAAACAAACAAATGTATATTCGCGTATATAAATACGTGTATGAATCTATATATAATGAACAGTGTATGGCTTTAACAACAAAAGAGATTTCTTGAGCCTAAACTTTTTCTGATAAAGTAAGTTATTACAGAGAATGTATTGATTTTAAATATTCAAATCAGTTTACAATCTAACAGATCTATACGATAAAAGAAATGTTAAAACTTAGATATAGATATTTATTCTTTTATTTAACCAGAAATATGAAAATTGTTTATATTGAAATTTCTGGAAAATCCATACCACTCATTTTTTTCTTCATTGTTTCTTAATTAAAACTTAGGGATGAAGGTATCAACATAGGATTCTTATTACATGTTTAGGCATTTTTGTTTAATTCACAAAGGAAAAATGTTCTATTAATGCTATTATAGAGTTAACTTATTTAAGGCTGATTCACATTGCACCGTCACGTCACATCACGATACGTCTCGTCACCGTTCCATCAACCGTGTATGCATTCACTATTCATTACGTCACATCACATCACCTCACGTCACCGTTCCGTCAACCGTGTATGTATTCACACTATTCATCACGTCACGTCACCGTACCGTCAACCGTGTATGTATTCACGCTATTCTTCACGTCACCGTCTCATCACGTCACGTCACCGTTTTGTCAACCGTGTATGTATTCACACTATTCATCACGTCACGTAACCGTTCCGTCAACCGTGTATATATCCACACTATTCATCGCGTCACGTCACCGTACCGTCAACCGTGTATGTATTCACGCTATTCATCACGTCACGTCACCGTACTGTCAACCGTGTATATATTCACACTATTCATTACGTCACGTCACCGTACCGTCAACCGTGTATGTTTTCACGATATTCATCACGTCACCGTCTCATCACGTCACGTCACCGTTTTGTCAAAATTTCCTCCATGTAAATAAATGGATGTGTTTACACTAAACGGTTCGTCATCGTCACAGCACCATCACATTACGGCACCGTTAGGGCACGGATTCTTTCCAAGAATATTTTGACATGACGTGATGTTATGTGACGTAACGGTGCAGTGTGAATCAGCTTATAGGAGGGTAGTTTCGAGGCAATATCCTTTCGTGGTTAACTAGCGGGTTCTAAAAAGGAAATTGAATTGCTCTCCTTGAATCCGGAACCTAGTGCTCTAAAAAAGGATCTGAATTCCATTAGCTGTTGCTAACCCGGTTGACTTTCTGGTCTCTTTATGAGCAATAACCGTTCACACCTGACTCCAAAGGTCAATTGCCATTTTCCAAGTATTGGTACCAGCAACGCTCCATTTTACAATATAATTGTCCAAAAAGACTTTTCAGTACTATTTGTTTGGTATTTTTTCTATACGATAGGTTCTTTCCCATGTTTTTTTTCTTTTTAATCCATAAAGACCTTTACGAGCTTAGTTCAGAGTCGGATAGAAAATCCCCTGGAAAGCTTGTAAGAAGGATGGACTAACAATTTCACTGTAGTAGATGTATAAGTATTTTTGTATCGTTCAGAATTTTCCCTTTAAAAAAAAAGAAATTCTTTATCTTTGCTCTCTCTATCACTTCATCTTCGTACAATATATATATATATATATATATATATATATATATATATATATATATATATATATATATATATATATATATATATATATATGTATATATATATATATATATATATATATATATATACATATATATATATGTTTATATATATATATATATATATATATATATATATATATATATATATGTATGTATATATATATATATATATATATATATATATATATATATATATATATGTATGTATGTGTGTGTATGTATGTATGTATGTAACAGTTGGGCACCTGGGTGTAAATTTCAAAGAAATCTTATTCATTTGTAACTTATGAAACATAACTAAATTAAGATAAAATTAAACATTACTTTAAAGTAATATCAGGTCTTGATACTACCCGGTAAGGTCAAATGCCTCTCTTAATAAAATCACTTGTATTATTACATACGAATTGATATCTGAAACCAACAAAATATGTTGTCAAGTCATATTATTGGATGGAGAGAAACAGCCTCTGAACCGTTTCGTAAAAGTCAAGAAGGATTTAACGTTTGTAATACCTAAAGGAAAGTTTTAATATTTACTTTTACATTCATTTTTATATTGATTGCCATAAATTCTCGAGCATCATTATATATAAAAACCACGGTCATTTGTATATAAGCTCTTTTTTTTTTTTTTTCTTAATATCCTATTCTATGGGAGGAACGTAGAGAGTAGAGGTCCCCTTTTTTGTTTTTGTTTCATTTGTTGATGTCGGCTACCCCCCAAAATTGGGGGAAGTGCCTTGGTATATGTATGTATGTATTCTATGGAAGCGTGCTGCAAATATTTCTCTTGTTTGGCACGAGAATGCGTGCATGAGGAGAGTAAAAATAAACAAGAGAAACGAATGGGGTAAATGGTTACTTTAAATTAACAAAACTGATCAAACGAGGTGAAGGGAGTACATTTCGATGATTGTTATGCACAAGCAATTACTCATAGAGATGCATTGTATGAAAACTTCTAATGAATGACGAAAGCGAAATGATGAAAAATAATTTCACATTTTGTGATTAAAAACAAGATATTAATATTACTGTTCTTAAAAGATTTTATTTTGATTGTTTATTACTTCTCGTGGTTTATTTTCTTGTTTCCTTGGGCTTATAGCATCTTGCTTTTCCAACTAGGGTTATAACGTAGCTTGTAAAAATAACAACAACAACAATAATAATAATAATAGTGGTAATCATCATCATCATTATCATCATCATCATCACCCAGTTGAGAACATTCCACATTTCCTTAAAAAATAAAGAATGAAATGAAATTTTAAACACCATAAGAATTAAAATAATCCATAGACTTATTATTCATCTCCTTGACGGATTCACCTCTTCCCACAAACGGAGAAGAGGAAGAAAAATAAAACTAAAATTCCTGCTCATGGAATCTTCTGCCACTTCGCTCTGACGTAATTAGACGTCTGGACGGACAGGTAAAGGAAATGGCAATCAAGCTTCGTTCTTGAAACCAGGATAAAATCACTATTTGACCACTCGACTGTCCTCTTTCTTTTTTTTTTCTTATTTTTCATACGCATCTGTTGTCCTTAGTTCATCTCAGAAAACCTGAAATATTGTTATATTTGCTTGATGTGTTCGTTAATAAGCAACAACCATTGGTGCTTGTACATTATCTCTTATTCCTTGTTTAATCATCAAATTTTATATTTGCAATCCTACTTTTGTCAGCTCTTTATTTTCCAAAAGTATTGGATAGAACATTTATAAGCCATAACAAATTATAAAATTCAAGCATGGGTACTATTACTATAGTTTTTTGCTAAACCATTAGGACGCATTTTCAGTCTGTCATAGAGCCGCCCTAAATCATTTTTATCTTATTCGTGATTATTTTTCTGTAAAATGAATAACAATACTAGAACAAGACAAATGGGATGGAATTTGACCATCATAAATGTAGAGGTTAGAAGAAAAGGATAAAGCAAAGAGCGTACACTGCAAAGAACATTTGAGTTGCTTCTACAGTACACCCAGCAAGGAACGATATAGGCAGTATATCCTACCTACGGGACATATAGGAACAATAACAAGTCTCAGTTACGACAATGACCATTTATATAGCATCAGAAAAGTAACACAAATAAGTAAAAACAGCAATAAGTGTAAACGACATTCTTCCTTCATCTCCCTAGCTTCCTCACCCACTCCTCTTACGACTTTACTTTTGTCGCTCTTCTTTTAATGAAAAGAGAACTGGAGGGAAAACTAAGTCTTGAAAACATCTTATGTGACCACGCAGTTTCTAGTTTTAGGGGGAGCAACTCTTTCATAATATTGCTTGAAATGGAGAGCGCAGACTTTATTACTGTTTACCTGAGAGCGACGTTGCCTGCAACTGACAGGTGATGAATTTCATATCTTTGAATCTTGATGCAATGGATTAACTGCGATATAACTCTTGTTTAGAGAGTGCTTGCGTGGATGTGTTTCCTTTATCCTCTGTGTACTGAGAATCGTGTTTGTCTCAGCTTTTATCCAAACTCTTGAATACTTATTGTGTATCTAGGTGTAAGAGTTGTGTGTAGTTTAATAAACTTATTCACTTCCATTCATTTCGCTACAGCACTATTTTGTTGTTCTAGATATCCTAACCCTTCCTGTCAGACACGGGCTATTGCAATATTGCAGTCTGTAATACAATTATTAGACAATACTTTGTCTTTATCAAGTGATTGCTAAATAACGTATTTTATACCATTCCTTTTATATTTGAGGGCATAGCTGAAACTAGGATTAATTATTTCCAAAATTATATTTTATAGTTTAGAAGAAAAAAGTAAATAAGAAAATGTAAAAAAAAAAAGTTTGAGAGATCCTTAGAAGATTACAAAGAGGAAATTGACAGAGTATATTGTTGACAATAATCAGGGTTGTGGTGGCCCATTGGAAACGTCTCTCCCTGGTGATCGCCGGACTGGGGCTTGAGTCCCGCTCAAGCTCGATAGTTTCTTGTAGAGTGTTTATATAGGTTTCTTTAAGTGTCTGCAACCTCTCAATCCTTATGAGCTAAGGATTGGTAGGGGGGATTTGGGGAGTCTATAGGTCTACTTGCTGAGTGCGTCATCAGCAGTCATCAGTGTTTGGCTCTCTCTGACCTAACTTGGATGGAGATGGGACTTTGGCGTTGATCATTTGTATATATATATATATATATATATATATATATATATATATATATATATATTTATATATATATTATATGTATATATACTGTATATATATATATATATACTTTATATATATATGTATATATATACTGTATATATATGTATATATATATTATATGTATATATATATATATATATATATATATATATATATATATATATATATATATATATATATATATATATATGGCATTGTCCTGCTAGGTAGGGCATTGTCACAGTCCCTAAACCTTTGAACACACAAGCACACAAATACGCCCAAACATGCACATTACATGTGTATGTCAAGCAAGAAAATGCGTGGTAATCACGATATTTTAGCAATATTTCATCAAATTACTGGTAACACTCTCCCTCGTTGTCGTGTCGCTAACGTATAACCGAAACTTATTGTCCCCATCGTATATGACATCAGGTAATAGTATGTTTATCGAGAAATTGAATTTTAACATTGTGGAATTCAAGGGCAATTCGCTCGAGACCTCAAGGAAGGACGTGTTCAGTTCTCTTTTAACGTGGTCGATAACGTTCTAGGAATTGAAGGAGTTTGGTCTTTTAATACATGATTGCGCTTTTCTTTGTTGTGATAATTACGTGAATGTTATATTATTACTCAAGATAAGTTTAATGTATATATAAATATATATATATATATATATATATATATATATATATAATATATATATATATATATATATATACATACATACAGTATATATATACACCAATCCGTAGTGGCCAGCGTTAAAACTGTCCAAAACCCAAAACAGAAATTGACATGTCTGAGACCTTTGTCCTGTAGTGGACTAGAAGCGGCTGCTTTTGTTATTATATTTACATACAGTATATATATATGTATATATATATATAATATATATATATATATATATGCGTGTGTGTGTGTGCGTGTTTGATGATTTTGGCGAGTTTTTTCATCAATGCTTTGAATGAGCTTCTCACTGGATTATCGGAATTTATTTTCAGTACTCTTTTGGAATTCTTTTATTGATGTAAAAATTTCCATACGAAACGAGGTTTATTAACATGTCTAATATTATTTGCCAGTCATTATCAGCACCCATTGCACATATACCCTCAATTTATTTCTGACACTATTTCCCATAATTTGCGGGATTCTAGTCCTAATTCATATCATTCATTCGCTGCCATGCATGAATAATACCGTTGATCGCATTGCTTCTGCCAGAATACCTTTCCAGGACTAGCTTCGGATAATTATGGCGTTATATATTCATTTTTCAATGTTTTCCTTGTTTCCCCCATGAAATCGTATTTCAACAAAATATTTGATTTCCATCGGTTGTTGCTGATCTTTTTTTTTTTCTTTTTTTTTCGCTGCCTTTGTGTCACACTGGACTCTTACTTCTTGTAGAGTTCGTTTTGTATATAACATCTCGCTGTCCGATTGTTGTGTTCCATTTATCTATGAGTCATATTGATTCAACTGGCACAGATTATCGAGGCGTAAATGCTTATCAGTTTATTCTGTAGAAGAATTGATATCAGTTTTACTACATTGACTATTTAGTACCATTTAGTGTATAGAGTGGGGATACCTTAAAGGCGTTTTAAAGGCCACTCATGAATGGTTGAGGCAAGGAACAGTGACAATGCCTTGAGACTAACCCTATATTGTATACATATGATCAGCGCCCAAGCCCCCTCTCCACCCAAACTAGGACCAAGGAGGGGCAGGCAATGACTGCTGAGGACGCAACAGGTAGATCTATAGGCTCCCCCAACCCCCCATCCTTAGCTCACAATGATGGTAAGGTTCAAGCAACCAAAGGAACTAACGAGTTTGAGTGGAACTTGAACCCCAATCACTAGGCAAGGACGTTACCAACAGGCCACCACAGCCCTAAACATGGTGAAAAGGCCTGTGTATCACCATGAACAAAAAAAAATCCGCACTAGTCTGGGCTACCTATACTAGGTTGGTTTGCTGTGAGGGATCAGACAAAATTCTTCGACCATCACCAATCCGCAGTTGGCCAGCGTGGTGATGAAAATGGCCAAACCCCAGACATGAATAAGGACATGTATGAGGCCATTGCCCTGCAGTTAAGTAGAAACAGCTTCATTTGTTTTTGTTGCTGTACAGAGGATTTGCTATCAGAGGAGTATAGAGAGAAATTGGTATCAGTTTACTGCACAAAGGACTTGGTATGAACTTCTGTTAAATGTTATCCAGAAACTAGAGCAATTAAGTAGGCAGATGACAATTATCATGGAATAGTTTTTGTGCGGATGATATTATTTGTCCTTTGACCTCTCATGAAAGGTTATGGGAATGACA
>NC_090730.1:149703339-149710746 GCF_036898095.1 Palaemon carinicauda | reverse complement strand
TAATATTATATATATAACAGTATGTATATATATATATATATATATATATATATATATATATATATATATATATATATATATATATATATATATATATATATATATATATATAAATACTCAGTATAAAATTTCAACCGTTTATTTGCATATGTAAGCATAAGAATTCATATTACATGTAAAGATACACAATTACTGCCATATCAACTAATGATAACTTTACTTCCTTAAAGTCACACAGAAGATTTCTACCAAAGTATATTTTCAAAAGTAAGAATAACATAAATATACTAATACGGGACTTTAAACCAATTTTCTCACGAATATTCACTTTCCACGTTTTCACTCAATGTCGTCTGGCGTAGAGGAGACATTTCATTGCCAGGACCCTTTATAGCACGGAAAGTCTATTTATAGCAAGTTGATAAGATAGAGGGGGTGCAATACCCTCCCCCCCCCCCTCCTACGTATCCAAACCAAGGGAACTGTCCCCCACCCCCTTTTCTATTCACCTAGCCAATCGCTTACACCCTCCACCTGAGGCGATGTTCGGTTGTTGCATAACATTTTCAATAAGTTGGCTTACTTCTGTTCCTAATAATATCTCCGTTTTCTTTGCCTTTTAGTTTGAAAGGGAATTGATTCTTATCGTCTATTGAATTTTCCTAAATCAGAATCATAAAATGGCTTCCAAGTCACAAGAGTCGTCGAATTTATTGCTTCTTATCGCTTTATTTGCTCATTACGTAGCCTATATTGGAATTTCGGAAATTACATTCTCTTGCTTTTTCTTTTGTCCTTCCCACAAAAAATTCTGGTCAGTATTGCTCTGACAACGATGATTCATGCTGCTGTTAAACGTAATGTGATAAAAAAAAAAGTGTTGTACTCAGTTTTCTATTAAATTCATGAGATATTATTTCAATGTTGTTACTCTTCTTAAAATATTTTATTTTTCTTTGTTTCCTTTCCTTATTGGTCTATTTTTCTTGTTGGAGCCCTGGGCTTATAGCATCCTGCTTTTCCAACTAGGGTTGTACCTTAGCAAGTAATAATAATAATAATAATAATAATAATAATAATAATAATAATAATAATCATAATAATAATAATACTCAATAATTGAAATGGACTATAAAACAATGTTTGCTAATGGAGGTTATTAATTAGATAGGTTAATCATAAAACGAAACAAGCCTCAAAAACAGTCCAGAAAGAAGTTATGAATATTGTCGATGAGGCAATAAAGGGAAAAATACTTGAATAGGAAATAAGTCAAAATGGTTTTCCAGTGTTTGTATATTTCAAGACTTGGCATCGCTGCTAATGAAATGGTCTTTACAACTTGATATTTTAGGGAAATTACTGAAAGCTTACTTACACTGAATCTCCTTCAATTTCAGATATAAATTCTAGAAATCTAAATGTTTAGAATCCTCTGTAGTAACAGTAGATTGCATTTATTTAATCTGTGCTGACATTGGATATTTTAGTTGAATGGCCAACTGTTTACACATTTTTTTTATTCCAAATACCTGTTAATACAATAGATACTGTAGTTTTGGCACTTATTAATTAAAACAATTAAAAATAGAAGTATATCTAAAAATTAGGGGAAAGTTGAAAAATAAAATTGTTAACAAGGACAGTGGATTACACATCGTTAGACTTCATTGGTGCTTGTTTAAGCAATTGCCAACGAAGATTGCCGGAAATTTTGCGAAGGTGGAATCATTTAAGCTTCTCTCTACTTATCTTTACTCCACGTTGTGTAGATATTTTTACCACAGTGTGATATTACATACACCCTTTTACAAAACTCCGATGGCGTTCCACAACTTGTGGACAGACACATAGATACAGACATACAAAAAAACATATTTGTAAATACATAACTTTTGTGGCAATTCCATTTTTCTTCGGTCGCATTCTTAGGGTTTATATTATTTCTAGATTATGAGATCCTGTTAGGGATACAAATTAACGACTTTATCTGCTGTGATTCTTATGCCATTCCACATAACCCTTCGATGAGGTTTTATCATTTTCATTTGCTTATACTTACACAAATTTAAACACAAACACACATACTATGTGTATATATATATATATATATATATATATATATACATATATATATATATATATATATGTGTGTGTGTGTGTGTGTGTGTGTGTTTGTGTGTTTGTGTATGTGTGTTTGGGTGTCTGTATTCACAAACATGTTCTCGTATAAACACACATTATATATATATATATATATATATATATATATATATATATATATATATATATATATATATATATATATATATATAAATCGACTACATACTGTACATATAATGCATTATATATATACAGTATATATATATGTATGTGTGTGTGCGTGTGTGTGTGCGCGCTCTTATGTCTGCATAAATACTAGGCGACATACAATGCACTTTAATCTCATGCATTCAGCGTTTTCTATTCCGTTAGTTTACAACCTTACTTTAGTAAGATATATTTCATTTAACATCTAAATTGATTTCAGAATCCCTAGATTGAAAGACGGTTTTTACCTTAGATTTTGAGAGCACGAATTACATCCCAATCTCTGTTTGTAAAGTGGAAAGCTGTGATTTACAGTAATCACTCATCTGCATATGACTGATCGATCTCCTGTTTACGCACTGGCGGGCGATCCCCCAAATCCTTCCCATCAGCGGTACGAAAATTGTTAATCCTCTACTCTTGCAACGTGAGCCGACCCTGAGCGCTCTTCGCTCCAAGTATGTAAACCGGAATATTGCACGGTTAGCGTTAGCACACTTTGTCTGGCACATAGCATCCGCTTGAAGTGATGCTGTGATGTTTATATACTTGTTTTTTTATACCCATATTGGGTGGGACAAAGCAGGGAAATATATACAATAGATATCCAATGATAGATGAAAATTATAGAATTAATAAGATAGGGATAAGGTTTGTTATGAAAGTTATTATTCTGTCCATGTATAGACATTGCAATAAACGTACACTCACATAATATATATATATATATATATATATATATATATATATATATATATATATATATATATATATATATATATATATATATATAAAGATATATATTTATACATATATATATATATATATATATATATATATATATATATATATATATATATATATATATATATATATCCAAAGACAAGTGAAAATTACAAAATGAATAGATATTGATAAGCATTATTATGAAAGTTATTATTTGGTCCATGCATAGACACATCGTGATATGCGTAAACACATAATATATGTATTTATATATATGTATATATGTAGCCTATATATATATTATAATTTATATATCTATATATATATATATATATATATATATATATATATATATATATATATATATATGTTGTGTATATTTGTGTTTTATTTTAAAAGTTCGTGAGGAAAACACGCTCCAAAAAATGAAATGTTGGTACACGCAAATAAATATCTCCATTTTCAAGAGATATCATTTCAGCATAAAAAACAGAGGAAGCTGTAATTCAATCTCTTTCCCGCGTCTGTCATGGATGGTAGGTAGTGCGTATAAAAGTGAAATAAAAAGAGGGCGAGGGGGGAAAAAAATTGAAAAGAGGGAGGGATGAGGATATTGGGGAAGAGCGGGAGATGAAAGTAGTGGGGAAGACCAGGCGACAACATTGTTGTTGACGTAATACTCAAGATATGATTAGCCGAAGGATATTGTTAATTTTAATGGCATTAATCCGTAATTCTATAAATGTCTTTTAAGATGATGGGGAGAAAGAACAGTCGCCTTCCTCGTTAGCGGCCCCCCCCCCCCCTTGCTTCTTTTATGAAATGACGTCACTGTCAATTTCTTTCCTTCAGTAAGACCGTAATTTCCCTTCCACGCGAAGGGAATGCGTTTCGTTTGCTTATTTCGTTATGGAATCCTCGAGACAATAAGAGGAACAGTTATTTGAAATGCCTCCTTGCTAAAGGGGAGAGAGAGAGAGAGAGAGAGAGAGAGAGAGAGAGAGAGAGAGAGAGAGAGAGAGAGAGAGAGAGAGGAGAGAGAGAGAGAGAATTTATGTTATGAAGAAAAGTATACAAAACGACAGGTGAAGAGATAAAAATTTTTCATGTATTTCTTAAAGGAACAGACAGACAGACATCCTATTAATGAAGAAGAATTTCGAAAAGGAAGGAAGAGAGAGAGAGAGAGAGAGAGAGAGAGAGAGAGAGAGAGAGAGAGAGAGAGAGAGAGAGAGAGAGAGAGAGAGAGAGATAAGGTCAGGGCGGCTTTAAGAGGAAAGGTCAGGTTTAGTTGTCTTGAAGTTATAAGGCTGTAGGATTTTGAGGTTTGTTTGATGAGCCCCGAAATCGAGTCTCCCATTCTTTTCCCACTTTTATTTGTTCAATATTTTTCATGTCAGAGCAAGAAGGGCAGCATCTGAGAGTAAAAAAAAAAGCACTAATGGTTTCGAGACCGAAACCCAGTATATTTGAGGAGGAAATTCCTAAAGCAAATTTCTCATTGCTAGTCATTCATCTTTCTCGGTTCTTTGTTTACTTTGTGGAAGGAATGGGGGTGGGCCGTGTACAGTAGGGCCTGGGAGATCTTTTAATGAGGTAAGTTTCGTTGTTAGATTACATAACCCAACAGGGCTGAGAGGTGGTCGAAGGGCTCCTTTGTTGTCATACAGTATATACTGTAGTTCCTGGGGGGGGGGGGGGTGTTTCTATGGGTGGATGAAGATAATTATATGTAATCATTAGATTATCTATATTCCCATCTTATATCCGTTTTGGGTTCTTCATCATAATTTTTTTTACATGATATCTTATTTTCCATTAACAATGTATGCCTATAGCAGGATCAATATATCAACATTATTAATATAATTTCTTTCCTTCTTCTTCTTCTTCTTCTTCTTCTTCTTCTTCTTCTTCTTCTTCTTATTATTATTATTATTATTATTATTATTATTATTATTCAAAATGTAAAAACTTGGTTATAGGAATCAAATTGAAAATCTTCAAAGCAAGCTCCCCAAAAATAATGGTCGTATTGGGAAAATAAAATTGAGTAGAGAATAACAAAACATTAAATCGAAACGGAGATGGAGGAACATACAGAGAAATGCTCATACACAAACAGCCATTTGAGTCAGAGAAACGTATGTAATAGCATCTGGAATACCGAAAGTTAATCCCATGATGGCTTTCATTGCCGCCTTAGCCTCTTAAACTCATCTGATTAAGCCCCGTATTTAACGGGCCGCTTGATTCGTCCAATAACGCTCAATACCCTCTTATAGATGGTCTTCCCAGCGTAATGCATAAGTGATGCTGTCTCTTCAGGGCGACTTATACAGAGATAAACGTTAAGCGTGGTATTTGATGGGTTTGCTTTACTGGATGTATGTATATTCAAACATGCTTTACATAACTGCTGTACCCTAATTGTTCAGTGGCTACTTTCCTCTTGGTAAGGGTAGGAGAGACTCTTTAGCTATGGTAAGCAGCTCTTCTAGGAGGACAATCCAAAATCAAACCATTGTTCTCTAGTCTTGGGTAGTGCCATAGCCTCTGTACCATGGTCTTCCATTGACTTGAGTTAGAGTTCTCTTGCTTGAGGGTACACTCGGGCACATTACTCTATCTTATTTCTCTTCCTCTTGTTTTGCTAAAGTTTTTTTATAATTTATATAGGAAATATTTATGTTGGTGTTGTTGCTGTTCTTAAAATGTTTTATTTTTCCTTGGGTCCTTCCTCACTGGCCTATTTTTCCTGTAGGATCCCCTGGGCTTATAACTTATAGCATCCTGCTTTTCCAACTAGGGTTGTAGCTTAGCAAGTAATAATTATAGTAATAATAATAATCATGATAATGATAATAATAATAATAATAATAATAATAATAATAATAATAATAATAATAATAGCTCGTGAGTCAATATCCCCTTAATAGGAATAAAACATACCAAATGAACGTAAGCAGAACCAAAAGTAGTAACCGATTAAAGGATAAAGGTGTCTGGTTTCAGTTCCAGTTGCATCAGAATAGATACTCATCATAACGTCAACCGGGCAAGCCCAACCCCCATTGTGGTGCCCAAGCACAGCAGTAGCTTTCCTAGTAAACAGCCTAAACTCACGGTCCCGGGCTGGGATCGATCTGCTGCCAGCGAGTTCTTGGCGAACATATTACCACAGTACTAGCCAGGAGGCTGATTGTCAACATACACTGCATTGGAAGAAAGAAAAACCACTGAACGTTAGAATATTAACGTTTCGTCAACACCTTTTGCGTATCAAATGAAAGCCGAAATTGCTTGCTTAGCTAAATGTCACTTGCTGAACAACTTAGGGAAACCATCCATATTATAGTTACTGCACGTGAACATCCCTTGAATAGCAACTGAACGTCGACATTCCTTACATAACAGCAGAACGTTCGACATTGATCATATAGCAACTGAATGTCATTCTTCCTTACATAGAATGACAAGACTCTATCATCCTGCAATTGCAATTGCTTCTGTATTGATCAATGAAGCTGTATGTGTGTAAATATATATATATATATATATATATATATATATATATATATATATATATATATATATATATATATATATATACTCAAAAGAACTTGTGGCATCAACTATTTTAGGACAGCGCATTAATAGTTTTCTGTAACTTTAACTTGTAGTCAGAGGTAGAGCTTTGAATGAAAAGAGTAATTTATTACTGTGCAGCTCCATTTATTCAACTTTTGCATACAGCTGTTTCAGCCAATAACGAATAGCTTTCGTCAGGGCATCTTTTCAAAGAAAAATCATCATCCTTATATAATGGCAGTGCATTCATAAACATGAAAATTAGAATTAATCTAAAAAAAAAAAGAAAAAAAAAGATATTTTGCACATAAATTTATAAACGTACTACTGAAGGATAATTGGATCTTTGATAACGCTTACAAATTGAAGCTGGATTTCCAAAGAAAAAACTCAATTATTATGATCATTATTTTTACTTGCTAAGCTGCAACCCTAATTGGAAAAGCAGGATGCTATAAGCCCAGGGGGGCTCCAACGGGGAAAATAGCCCAGTGAGGAAAGGAAGATGAAATATTTTAAGAAGAGTAACATTAAAATAGATATCTCCTATATAAACTACAAAAACTTTAGCCAAACAAGGGGAAGAGAAATAAGATAGAAAAGTTTGCCCGAGTGTACCCTCAAGTGAGAAAACTCTAACCCAAGACAGTGGAAGACCATGGTACAGAGGCTATGGCACTACCCAAGACTAGAGAACAATGGTTTGATATTGGAGTGTCCTTCTCCTAGAAGAGCTGCTTACCATAACTAAAGAGTCTCTTCAATGGATTCCGACAGCGC
>NC_090730.1:149680839-149700839 GCF_036898095.1 Palaemon carinicauda | reverse complement strand
TTGTAGTGTCTACAACCTTACTATCGTTATGAGATGGGAGCTTTGGGGGAGCCTATAGATCTACCTGCTTAGTCATTACGAGCCATTGCCTGGCCCTCCCTAGTCCTAGCTTGAGTGAAGAGAAGGCTTGGGCGCTTATCGTATGTATATATGGTAAGTCTCTATGGCACTGTCAGTGTCCCTTGCTCATGCAATTCATTAGCAACCAACCTTTAAAACTTTAAATCCCTCTCCAGAAGCTCTAGGGCTCTTAGACCTCGTATTTTAGTTTTTTTTTTCTTATTAAAAAGTGAAGAAGAATTTAATAGGTCATTTTCTAATAATTCTACACGCAATAAGTTAATTGTTAAAACACGAGTGACCACCGACTGAATTATTTCTCTAGCAAAATAGCGTCATAATCCACATGACCATCAACGTCAAATAGTTTATTTAAAACATTAAGGTTGTTTGTCATCTCGCTCGAACTTGTAGTCAAAATATTGTCTTTCGCTTACATAAAAGGCTTAAAGGTCAAAAGCCTCTATTGGTAAAAAGGAAATATTTCAAGGGATTGTTTGATTTACTATTTTTGGGGGAAAGTGGTATCCATCATAACATATGATCCTTCATGGCTATCACTTAAGACCAGAAATGCACGTGGAAAAAAAAAAAATATGTGACCGATGTTTGCTTTCGTAAAGGTAAATTCTATGCTTCCTTCTTTGCCTCTTGAATTATTCAGCATGTCACATTTAAGACGAAATATCCATTAAAATACACAATTTAAGCATGTATAAGAGAATATTACCCCTTTTTGTAAAAGAAAAAAAAAAAAAAAAAAAAATAATAATAATAATAATTAAATAAATAATTACTTCTATTATCTTTGGGCTCAAAGAAATTCAGTTTATTTCGTGGTAAAGTTGTGTTTCATGTATATATCAAATTACTCCAAACTCGGACTCCAGTCATTCCAACAGGGAGTCGCTAATTCGTCACTCACGTTTGTAAGTGGTGTCAAGTTGTAAAGTAACGGCACTATGAAAGGAAATGCAGAAATTGTTTCCCGTTTTTCCTAGCGTACTCATACACACACAAACATACACACACACACACACACACACACACACACACACACACACACACATATATATATATATATATATATATATATATATATATATATATATATATATATATATATATATATATATATATATACATCAACCGCTGCTAGTCCACTGCAGAGCAAAGGCCTCAGACATGTCCTTCCACTTGTGCCTCTTTATGGCCTTTCTATGCCACTGCGCCCACAAACTTTCTTGGTTCGTCAATCCTTCGTCTTCTCTTCCTTCCCCTGCTTCTTTTGCAATCATTAACGACCCATTCTTTTATTCTTAATGTCCATTTATTATCTGTCCTGCCCATGTCCATTTCTTTGAGTTGTAACTAGCATATATTCTAATGCTTTATAGTAAGGCTCCAAGTTTGTGATACGTAAGTTAATCCTGGTGGGATCGTCTGATTAAATACTTTTCATTATAGAAAAAGTGGCATAATCTCATATTGTTTACCAAAAAGTTCTCCATCCCATGATCATCCTTCTATTAATTTCTCTTGCAGTCTGTCCTACGTACGTATATTCGTTAACAAGATCTAGAGGTTGTCCATAACTTATTTGTTTTCTGCATTTTCATTTAACATTACCATAGTTTTACTCATATTCCTTTTCAGTCTTATCTCTCTCTCTCTCTCTCTCTCTCTCTCTCTCTCTCTCTCTCTCTCTCTCTCTCTCTCTCTCTCTCTCCTCTCTCTCTCTCTCTCTCTCTCTCTCTCTTTTTACTTAGTATATATATATATATATATATATATATATATATATATATATATATATATATATATATATATATATTCATAAATAGATAGAGGAAGATTAAGCATATAACCCTTCAACATAGCACACCGAGGGTCACGCACCGGACAAGGAAAATGGAGCAACAAAAGTATATTGAGAGGGGCGTGATGGGTACAGTCACTCTCTCTATCAAGAGAGAAAAACAAAGGAAGTGCGAGTGGGGAGAAGAGAAGAACTTCCTCTCTCCTTTTTTGTTGATGCTCTTGTTTCATATTGAGTTTGCGGACGAAGTGAAGCGATGATGAAGTGAGTTGTGCTAGTAATAATTCTGTAAAGGAAGGGTAGATTAAGTAGTAAACGGTCCCTTAAAATGTACCGATGATTTTACCACTGTAGAGAAGAAAAACAGAAGAAATTGTGAAAGGGAAGTATAAAAGATGAACCGGAGAGATAGGATGAACAAATCTGAAATAAGATCCAGGCTCTCTGGATCGCCGGGCGGACAAAAGACCGGTGGGGAAAGATAAAGATTTTCCTTTCTCAGTTTCTGGCCTTTTGAAGGAAGCGTAAGGTAAAAGAACTCTTCATTTCATTTTTACTTAATGTTTTAGTAATTATAGATTAATGTTGCTGTAAATAAATAGAGGCATTAATGTTGAGAGAGAATACTCACCTTATTTGTAAGTCTATATTCTTTTCCTTGGTTCTCATTTGTCACCGTCTGACTTCGTCATTAGACGAATTGACTTCTCCGAATCTAAAAAAAAAAACAATGTTGTTAGTTATTTCATAGATTCCTTTACGTGCTTATCAAATCCTGCATATAATCGAGTATAATGAAATAATATAATTTTATCATTCGTTTAAGGAAATGTATTATATTCAATGATGGAGTACAAGCAAAATTCCTCTCGAGGTAGAATTTCAATAGGTTCTAGGCTGAGTGTTAGAGTAGAGAATGTTCCACGACAGATAAATCATTAATATTTCGGAAAGGGAAAAGATAGAATAGGTATGAAACACTAAGGAGGAAAAATAATTTTCGCTGATATCTTTGATTGGTGTAGTATGACAGCTTAATTAATGGCATATAATAAATTCTTATGAGGTTCGTTTCTGGGTAAGAGACACAGAGCAAGAGACAGCATAGGGGGCGGAAGAACAATTAATGTGTAACTCATGTCTTTGTTTATATTTATATGCAGTTCATTTAAGCACATTTAAGTAATTTTACATTTCTACATACTGTACTTCATTTATACAATAATGAAGAGACTAACATTTGAAGGTGAAAATATTCATGATTTACTGGCATATAATTTACTCTCATACGCATTTATGATTACATAATGCTCACATATCCATATATAAGGATATGCAGGCATACATAAAAAGAGATATAGAGGAAATAAAGGAGAGATAAGGGATGAGGTGCAAGTTAGAGAGAATGGACGGTTTTAATCAGACGTAAATCTCACATTCAAACTGAACTCAAAAAGGTAACATTTGAAAAGTTTATTTACTCATATCGTCACATCGGTACAAAAAACATTTCTCAAGTGTAAATAACTGTTTCACAGACCCGCCTCATATCTGAACTGTTCCTATCACGCATTGCCAGAATTTATTTGCCGTTTATGTATGTTTACACTCGCAGGAGAGCGCTTACCTTTTCCATGAGCTTAACGCTACTGAACGCGCTATCCAATGCTCCGAACTGCTGATTGTGCATCTTACAGCTAGCAGATTTCTGAACGGGCTTTGTTAAACTTCAAGAGATTAAACGCGCTTAATTGGTTAGCTTCGAACTATTAAATATGCTCTGTAAGGTTTTGAGCAGTTAACGACGATCTGACAGCCTTAGAACAACTGAAAGTTTTGTTGGGGTCTGTGAGACTGAATATAATCTATTGTGAGGATCATGGACTTGACTCGCTGGTCATTGTTGCGTAAGGTTTGAAGCAATTGAAAGGGATATGTTGAGGGTTCAAATTGCTAAACTACCTGAAATAATCTTTAACATTTCAAAGCTCTATTTCAACTTAACGAGTTTCGTTATTCGTCTAGTTAATTGAACATAATCTTTTGTTAAGATTCAAGTACCTCATTGTGATCTATAGTTATGATAAGCTACGAATGCTTGTACGTGCTTTGCTACACTTTGCTGTATTAAAATTACTCTCTTGCAGACTTTGACATACCAATTTCTACCTAAGATTCCTAGCTCACTCACTCAACGCAGTGGCTCTCGTTACTCATTGTGAACCATTATCGCTTGCATTATGCTTTGGAACTTAAAACGTGAGAAGTGGTCACGCTAAAAGTAGCCTTTAAATGACAGCAGGAGTGTGTGTTCGAGTGTTTGTCAGCGTTTATGTGTGAGGCCACACCTCCACACAATGATTTACATCCTGCAGTCTATAATATCTGATGATGACAACCCCCTTTCACTCAGGAGACCCTTAATAGATACTCCAAGGTCACAGATCCTTCTCTCTCTCTCTCTCTCTCTCTCTCTCTCTCTCTCTCTCTCTCTCTCTCTCTCTCTCTCTCTCTCTCTCTCTCTCTCCGCATGAAGCATGTTCATCCTTTCTGAAACACTAAACCTTATATCAATGGAGATATGTAATTTTGACATACGAATAAAAACATTTCGGCCATATTGCATGTACCATATCGTTCTGTAGCTTGCGTGTAAAGGATTGCACCTCCACCGCAATTTGCATCTTCTTTCCAGACCTAATGCCTCTAAACATCAACTCAAACGTGCATTGCACATATAAAATAACCTCAGTATGTCATTATATCTCCATTAGATCTCATTGTCTCTGTCTACCCTCTCAGATGTACAGTGAATGCCATGCATCATCTTAATTGATCATACCTCTCTGTTGACTCTGGCCAGGTTATGGAAGGAAGATGAAATTGGATGGGGGACCTATTAAGCTTCCAAGGAGCCATTTAATTGGATATCGCTGAAAGAGGGATTTGAGGAAGGGTGGAAGGGATAATAATGGTATATCTATTACTTGAGACAGTGTTATTAAGCAGCAGAGGTAATTAGTTCCTAGTTTTTCTTGTTCTTTTCTCTTTTCCTGATGCTCACTTTGTTCTCCCACTGTTCCTTTTCTTTGTCATCTTTTTTAGATAATTTTCTTCTTCGCTTCCTTTATATTTCGTCTTCTTCCTCTTTCTTTGCTTTATAAAATCTATGCATCTACCTTTCATTTTCTTCTCTTTATCAAAATTTATCAATTCTTCCGTTTTTCATTTTTCACCTGATGAAGTTTAATATATATTACTCTTTGGTATTTCTTTTTACTCTAAAAACCCATCACTTAAATCCTTGATTCTGTATGTTATACTCATCATTGTTACAAAATGGTTTTTATTTAAATTTTTTCCTAACCAAGCTGACCGTCGTTCCACTTCTAATTGATCATTGGTGCTATATTTCGCCTTTTTAAGGATTTGCTAAAATCGCCTTTCTTACGCTCACACATTTTACGTCTCCTTATTAAACAATAAAACTGGTTATTATTCTTATCTTCATTATCATTATTACCATTATTAATGAATTTTTTTCGTTACGTATCTTTAATTCCTCCCATTTATCTATGTTTCATCACTGTAAGTATCGCTTTATGTATCTGTTATTGTTCTCTTATCTCATCTTCCTTTCATTACCTTTGTCCGTACTCGCACACTCACCGCGATAATTCTCATCTCATTTAATCAATTCAGAAACCTCCACCTCCTCCTTTTCATTCTTTCTTCCCTCCTACAGCTCGTGTTCGTTTAATCTGCTTACATCTCTCTCTCTCTCTCTCTCTCTCTCTCTCTCTCTCTCTCTCTCTCCTATGTGTTGTACATCTTCCAACTTACGTTTGGAACGTCCATTTTAGCTTCTTCCTTTCCCTGTAATTTCCTATATTTTCCCTCCAGCAGTCTTTTCATTAGCTTTCTACTTTTTTTCCCTAACTCTCGTCATTTTTCTACACCCATCTTTCTCCACCATCCCTTCCATGCCTCCCTTCATGCGTAGAGAGGGTCTGGAGCAGGTGTTGGTTTTTATGACCTGGAAGGTGTAGCAGTGTACCCAGGTTACATCCGCTAGACCCCCTTTTACGACTAAGAGGCTACGGGGGCCTGGCGGTTAAGGGAGGGGGTGTGAATAAGGGGCCAATAGTCGTCAATTTCGCCAAAGGTTCGTGCGTGTGTTCTCGGTTCGCCCAGACCTGCGGTGTCGGTGGCTGCGTTCGGTATGTTAGGCCTAATTATTCAAATAAACCTTGTGTTTCGAGTTTCACTGCATTCCCCTTGTATAGCCAACTGATATTGCTTCACATCCAGTTCACTTAGCTTGGTTTCGTTGCCATTTTAATGTAGTTTGTTTCGTTTTATTGTTGTAATATTTGCCATTTAATTTGCTCTTCATTTTGTTTACTTTGGATCTGGTTTATCAATTCTAAAAGAATAAAAATATCAGAGATGATATATATATATATATATATATATATATATATATATATATATATATATATATATACATATATATGTATATATGTATATAGATATATATATATATATGTATATATGTATATATATATATATATATATATATATATATATATATATATATATATATATATATATATATATATATGGATAAATATCAACACAATATCGTGCTCAAATAGAAATAAATTTTCAACCTCATACTTGGGATCGAACCCTAGCCCTTTCTAATGAAAGACCAGGTCGCTTCCAACCATTGCACCAGAAGCCATAAACTTTCCTCTAACAAGGGGTGGCATCAAAGCAAAACACCACACATTGGTCACTGCCGAATTTATATTTCAACTGCTAAAATTGAATGAATTCTATTTCAAAAAATAACTCCACCAAATTATTGGCTTCATAATCATATTATACCATAAAATTCATCCCAAGTATGTCAAATTACTCAACACATAATATGCCATTCACACCTATCTTGCATTTCCTGTCTATAAAGCTGATTTTTATTTCATACCTCTCTCATGATATCTATCCAACCCTTTTTAAATTTTCATCTCCTTACACTTTTGAGTTATACAATCTTTTGACCAACTTATCGAGTAGTCTTTTGACATTATCAAACCATCTGTAAATGCTCTAATCCATCCTTTGACCTGTGTTAACCCTTTTTACCACTTCTTTGCATCTCATATTGCACATCCTTTCAATTCTTCGTACACTGTATTTATTATGCCAATATTTCATTTCACCAATTTCAGCCACTTTCTTTCACTTGTATATAGATACACACTTCACTATCATAAAGGAAAGTGGGCTTAACAGATATATCTTATTTCCTTTTTGACTGCTTTAATTCCTTCATTGTACCTTGTTTCGAGTATTGTTCTCCTGTCTGGTCTTCAGCTGCTGATTCTCATCTGAATTTGCTACACTATTCAAATAACTTTTCATTCTTTACCATATATCCTGATGCCTTTGTTAGTTCCCGTATTCTGCGTCTCCCCATTTTTTTCATCCTATCATTCATTCATTCATCCATTCATTATATCACCAGATATTCATGCGCATCGACTTTTTTTTTTCTATATTCCCGCCATCCCCATCAATGTCTATGGCTTTATCTTCCTGATTTTCATATACCCTTTTATTCTTAATCTAGCCCTTATCTTCTGTCAACTTTCTTCTATTAAAAACACATTCAAAGCCATCTAGTAAATTCAGCGCTACTCTTCATTATCCCTAGTTAGAACTGCAAAATATGAGAACTACGATCATTCTACACTTATGGTTAATTTTCTTATCTCACATCTTATGCACAAAGATCCACTGTTCTTTTCAAGCCTTTTTGCATCACTCCATTCATAAAGATTTTAATGAGCCACGTAGACATATATCCTCTTTTCAAGCCCACGTTTTATACCAAACCATGCACTCTCCTATGAACGCATTCTGGCACACGCTTTATTGAAATTATAATATAGCTTATATTTAACATAAAATTTTCTTTGGTACCATTTCTTCTCAGCACACACTGCATTCCACTTTATCAGTTTTACTATAACTATTCCATGTTGAATGTATACCACTTACAACTTTTTTCTCTTTTTACTTTCAAATTTCTCACAGAACTTTCATGAGAAACACTTCATCCGTGCATACTTTATATATATATATATATATATATATATATATATATATATATATATATATATATATATATATATATATATACATATATATATATATGTGTATATATATATATATATATATATATATATATATATATATATATATATATATACAGTATATATATATAATTTTTTTTCTTTTTTTTCTTTTTTTATTTTGTATATCCTAGTACTTTTCTTATCACATCAAATCCTTGCGTAAACCTTCTTTGGTCTTGAGTTATCTTTGGTTATGAATCTTGCAGTTATCTTTATTACCTTTACTTTTTTTTTTTTTTTTTTTTACATTGGAACAGTTATTCTTCTAATACATTTCTGCAGATATTTTTTTCTTATCAAGACATACATTGCAAACACACTAGCACAACTGCAACGCATTATTTCACTTGTAGTCCCATCTACTAATGGTGTATGCCAAAATTGCATGCTATTCTTATATTCTTAACAGTTCATTTCATAAAAATTTACATTACACAAACATGTAGTTAATCAGACAGCATCTGCAAGTGAATAAAGTTCGTCAAACAAAGTGAATAGAAATAGAGAACCTGCCTTCTATTCATCCTTACCTGGCTAATCTGCCTAGACTCGATTATCTTTCCTTACTATCAATTTGTTAAGCCGCTATCATGAATGATACGGTCGCACGCCATATGCTACTGAAGTCTAAGACATGCTCGTGTATTCACGCAAGTCTGTCGTTAAGTAGAATAAATATATAAAAGAAAGACTATAGAAAAACCCAAAATAAATTTTTTTATAACATTAAGAATATAAAGAGTTTCTAGAGTAATATATAGTTAGAAAATATTAGTTCATGCTCACCTTTAGTGAAAATTATAATTATGAATACAGCACACGATTACAAATTTTGTATAATTCCAATTCGCTCCTCTATCCATTCTAAGAAACATTATCTGCATTATGAAAAATTAGTAAAAGATAGAATTTATCTCTCACTAACATTTATTTCTATTTTAATCATCTGTATCAAAAGCAACTAGACTACAAAAATTATTAAAAAATTTCTTCCCAAAATATCCTGTTTTCTTGTAACGACCTGGATTATATTCCAAGTAACTATTGGATTCGTATGCCGATCACACCCTCTGTTGTATTTCCAATAGTAATCCGAGTCCGATATTAACATGATCAGCAGAGCGTTGATACATTATAATATAATGTATTTATGAATAAGAATTGTCTATGACCATAGTTTACATGTGCGATATAGATATATAGAAAAACTTGCATATATTTGTGTGTAATATATATATATATATATATATATATATATATATATATATATATATATATTCATATATATATATATATATATATATATATATATATATGTATATATATATATATATATATATATATATATATATATATATATATACGTGTGTGTGTGTGTGTGTGTAATTTCTTCAGAAGCTGTGTTAATTGAAACTCTCTCTCTCTCTCTCTCTCTCTCTCTCTCTCTCTCTCTCTCTCTCTCTCTCTCTCTCTCTCTCTCTCTCTCTCTGATCTACACATTATTTACGATAACTACAAACGATTATAATCCTAAACTGACGTTAACTTCAAAAAGTAAAAAAAGAAAACTGACCGTAAAAAGGTCGAAGGGCCATTACTGCCTCATCCTGGTACCTCGAAGATAATTCTATGATAGAGAAGAAGAAAGTTGGAAAAGAGTGAAGGAGTGAAGATATTACAGGAGCACTGAATAAGAGGATGCTCTGTTTAAAACAGGGAAGAATGAAAAAGGTAATTGAAGTCAATTCAGGTATCCTATTGCTCTACCAATTGACATGCAACTTGATCAGGTGCTCATCGACTCATGATTGTCATATTTCATGAGAGCGAAAGGAAAGACAAGCAACTCAACTTATTCCGTTAAACGATGTCAGAAAAAAAACGAAGGATGATCCAGGGTACCAGTCATCCGTTGAGTTACTACCGCTAGAGAGTTATCGGGTCCTTTTGACTGGCCAGACTACTACATTCGGATCCCTCTCTCTGGTTACGGTTCATTTTTACTTTACCTACATGTAAGCCGAATAGTCTGGCCTATTCTCTCCACATTCTCGTTTGTCCTCATACACCTGACAACACTGAGATTACCAAACAATTCTTCTTCGCTCAATTGGTTAACCACTGCGCTGTAATTGTTCATTGGCTACTTTCCTCTTGGTAAGGGTAGAAGAGACGCTTTAGCTATAGTAAGGACACTTCAAAATCGAACCAGTGTTCCAGTCTTGGGTAGTGCCATAGCCTCTGTAAAATGGTTTTCCACTGTCTTGGGTTAGAGTTCTCTTGCTTGAGGTTACACTCGGGCACACTATTCTATCTTGTGTCTCTTCCTCTTTGTTCTTAAGTTTTTATATTGTAGATATACGTATACATAAAAAAATATTTTAATGTTGTTACTGTTCATAAAATATTCATTTTTAATTGCTCATTACCTCTCTTGCAGTTTATTTGCTTGTTTTATATTTGTAGTTTATTTCAATGTTTTATATCCCCATTGGGCTAATTTTCCTTGTTGGAGCCCTTGGGCTTATAGCAACTTGTTTTTCCAACTAGGGTTGTAGCTTTGCTTGTAATAATGATAATAGTAAACTGATAAACGTGAACATACATGATTAAGGTTTAGACGTTGTAAGAAATATTTAAGGACAAATTATAAAACTACTATGTGAGTACGTCGTTAAAGATGTATTATTCAGGGAAATGGTCGTACAGATTCCTAAATTTAAAAAATAAAACTGTTTTACAAGAACTTCCGAATGATCTCAAAGTTAAAAAATTAGCAAGAGTCTAAGTTTGTTAATAGCTTCTCAGGGTAACAGATGAAAGATCAGCCGTACGCCAAAGGTTCTAAAAATTACTTTACCAGAAGTAATGAGGAGAGAGAGAGAGAGAGAGAGAGAGAGAGAGAGAGAGAGAGAGAGAGAGAGAGAGAGAGAGAGAGAGAGAGAGAGAATTCTGGTGAATTTTAAAGATCAATCTTGAGGTGGTTTATTGCTTTCTTAATGTACATGTCTGAACATAAATTGAGAACAAATTGCAATATTAGTCGCGTCAATTTTCTTGCGATGGAATAAAGTCTTGAAAATTTCCAGGTTGAAATTAGTTTATTGAGATAAGGTGGAATATTTAACATGCTCGATCTGTTTTATTTTTTATTCGTCTCGCTGAATATAATACTGATAAATGCATCCAAACCTGATGGAAATCCTTTTTAATATACGTTATAATAGAATAATATTCTAAGACAGGCTTGCCATACTTTAGCAGCAATTCGAATTATGCAAAAATGCCGTATTGTTTATATTAAGCTCTCTACAGCAATGAAAATCGTAATAAAAACAGTTGTTTTTATTAAATTCTGTGCCACGTCAAACATGCTGTTACTCACATGAATTTTAATTTATACATTGTAAATTCTAATGTCAGGAAGATCGTTACATTATTTTGTAAACACAAGGCCTCGCCAGTGACGTTAATATCTCTCAGTAAAAGGACACGATTTAAGAAAAACTTTTTCTAAAGTACGTTCTTACGTCATAATAGAAGCAACGTATTAACGTTGTAAAGATATTTAAGATTAATTGAGTCTTTTTAACATTCGACGTCAATAGTGTAGCCAAAGTAATCAATAACAAGGAATTTGTTCAGGAGATTGTTTCACATTTTTATCGAAAATATCCCATCTCTTTCTTGACTGCAGTTTAAAGTTACCGTCAAAATGTGGATTTTCTGGAATTTGTAAGACATTTATGTTGGAAAGATAATTTTTCTCGACTATATCAATATTGATAATTAATTCAAAAAGGTACTCACGTGAAATGTACCAATTTCAAAATGCTACCTGTTCTGGTAAAGTAAATGTTCCAAAACATCATTTTATAAAAGCAAAATCCAACTGAAACGGTACTATTGCCAAGTAACTACTTTAACAAGAATCATGCTCTTGAATGTAACTAAGAAGGCAGCTGCTCTTTATGGCCAATGTCCTAAAAAATAGTGAAGTGAAACAACGTTCCCTGCTAATAGACTTTTTTTTGGAAGCCTAGTGTGGATAATTATATAGGAGATTTTCTCGTGATACCAATTATTTCTGCTGTTTAACTATTCCATGGAACCAGGTGTCGAGTAAAGCCAGTTGTTCTTTTGCTTTGCAACTATATTGGGAAGAATTTTGTTACCCGTCTGTTTTGTCAGATTATCGAGTCGGTTTGTTTGAATTCATATGGCATTTATAAGGTACTGCGTTGCCGAATATTGGTGCGTACGGAATTGTGCTCATTCATCATTTTATTGCTGTTACGCCCAACGACGATAAACTTTGAAGGACAGTGCTGATTACGGAGTGATACAACTTCAACCTGTTTAACAGAATATTTTAAGAGTATTATTATTATTATTATTATTATTATTATTATTATTATTATTATGATCGTGAACACACTATCTGTAACCAATACTGAAAAATTAACACGATAATAACAAATTAAGAAAAAAAAAAAAAAAACTACATTTGAATGATAGAAAATAATAGTATATGAATAACGAAGAAAAACATAAGTACTAAAACCAAATAAATAAATTTAAACGACGTATAAGCATTTGCATCAAGTATGAATTTTGGAAGTTCAGACGATTGTGCTACATGATTTGAAAGACTACATCATAATTATGTTCACACGTGAAAAAAAAATGTAGACACCTATTTGGTATCGAGACTCACAAAGCAAGGGCGTGGCTGTTGGGATTAACTGCATGTCTAGTTAATCTCGGAAGACATGGATGCAAAGGATTATCAGAATCACAACGAAATTTATCAAGCATGTGCACTGAGCTAATCAAACAACGAAATCCTAGATTAAAATTGAGATCTACAAAAAAAAAAAAATTGAGTTTTAATTTAAGACTTGTATCAGCTGCTGGAGATCAAATAAGTGGAAATTATAGAAAAAATGAAAGAATGAGGAAATTTTCTCAGGATAGAGAGGTCTCCAGAAACCTTAAACGTTTTTTCCTAGTGTACCAGAATAGCTAATATAAATCACAAAGTGAATTTGCAGTCAAGAATGACACCTTGTATTCTAAATGAGTGGAACATAATAGAATAGTCACTATCAATCAAATTATTTGGATAGGGAATGGGTATTTAGTATCCTAAATCTACTGACATCATATTTAAAGTTCTGTTGGGGTTAATTTCAATATTGCATAATCTACAACATGCACTAATATTTGATGAGCTTTGTTAGGATTTCCAGCAACCATATGTCAGTGTTTACGAGATACATAAACAATATAAAAAGTAATGGGACCAAAACTCTACTCTGAACAATACCAGAGATTAAATTTCTGCGATCGCATTGGTGTTCAACAATAATTACATTCTGTAGCCTATTCGTTAAAGATCTAGACTAATACTAGAAGTTTTATTCCAGCTGTTACCAAGTTGTGGAATGATCTTCCTAATCGGGTGGTTGAATCAGTAGAACTTCAAAAGTTCAAAGTTGGAGCAAATGCTTTTTTGTTGACCAGGCGGACATGAGTCTTTTTATAGTTTATTTATGACATATTTGTTTTTGATGTTGTTAATAGTTTATATATGACATGTCTGTTTTGACATTGTTACTTATTTTAGATTGATTTATTGTTAATTTGTTCTCTTCATTTATTTATTTCTTTATTTCCTTTCCTCACTGGGCTATTTTTCCCTGTTGGAGCCCCTGGGCTTGTAGCATCTTGCTTTTCCAACTAGGGTTGTAGCTTGGATAGTAATAATAATAATAATAATAATAAGAATTACTCCCCTGTCATCTATCTCTTGTAGTAATAAAAACAAAGGCCACATGACTAACATAGTCAAACGCATTACTAAAGAATAAAGATCAATGTATGATTTTGTAACCTTAAAGGGGTCTACTTTAGCCCACAGGCCATGTAGAAGCTAAAATATGGTCGATATACAGTAAGAACTATAGGTAGAATGGAAATTATGAAAACTGGGCGGTAATTAAAAAAAAAAAAATCTGACGATAATGATAGATAAGGAAAAGTAAATTTGCTTTTTGATAATGATACTCATGCCCCCCCCCCCCCCTTCTCGTGTATCACAATATTATTCCTATTTGGCTATTACAGTAATACAACACCGGTACGCTACGACCTACATATATTTTTCTTACTCTCAAATTGAGATGTATTTCCAATGAAAGCCCAACATTAATCAATTTCACAACTGTTATTCTCGATATGAAATTATTTCCGTATTATTACGTTTTAACAAATGTGAGTTACAGGAAATACCCCTTTGATATCTAAATGTGTTTGGAACCTGCATATCAGTTTTTTTATTTAACGGTAACCGAGCTTTCTTATTAGAAGGAAAATCCAATTAATGCATTTTTACTTGGAATCGTTTAATGTTTCTGTCATAGTATCTGGTATGTTGAAATTATTATTTGGCAGAAGTAATGACAAGGTTATTTATTATATACCTGATGGGAACCGGAAGGAAGGAATGATCGATTGTAGATGATGTAACAGTACAACAATTTGGGACTGACACATAAATACCAAATTTTCTTTTTATTTGCATCTCGCCTCTACTCATCTTTATCTTTTGACTGTCAAGCTTCTCGCTGCATCTTGCTTGTCTAATCCAACGCATTTCCTCATCTATCTGTCCTTCTGATAAGCTCTATAACTTTTACACTCGCCCTTACATATCACTTTCAATATATATATATATATATATATATATATATATATATATATATATATATATATATATATATATATATTTATGTATATATATATATATATATATATATATATATATATATATATATATTTATGTATATATATATATATATATATATATATATATATATATTTATGTATGTATATATATGTACATATATATATATGTATATATATATATATATATATATATATATATATATATATATATATATATATATATATATATACAGTACATGAGATTATGGAAAGTAAAATGCCACTTTCTATAAAAAGAAAAGTATTTAATGAGATGGTCCTACCAGTTTCAAATTATTCATAAGAAACTTGAAGCCTTACTAAAGCCTTAGAGTATAAGCTAGTTACAACTCAAAGGGCTATGGGAAGAATAATTATGGGAATGGCACTAAGAGACAGAAAATTAGCATGATAGATAAGATAGCAAACTAAAGTAGAGGCAATTCTAACTACGTGTAAAAAAAAAGAAATGGAAGTGGGCAGGACATATAAAGATAATGACAGGTACTAGATGGACGTTATGAATAACAGAATGGCTCCCTACTGTAGAGATTGCAAAAGAAGCGGGGAAAGGAAAAGAAGACAATGGATTGACGAACTAAGAAAGTTTGAGGGTGTGGGCTGGCATAGAAAGACTATAAACAGACCCAAGTAGAGGGACATGTCTATAGCCTTTGTTATGCAGTTGACTAGTAGCAGCTGCTGATGATATACCGTAGATATAAATATATATATATATATATATATATATATATATATATATATATATATATATATGTGTATATATATATATATATATATATATATATATATTTATATATATTTGCACGTACATGTGTGTGTATATAATGTATTACATGTGTGATGTCTTAATTTTATCGACATCTTTCTTCAATCTGCAGATCTCTATTCATGGCTTTGTTTTCATATTCTTTCACTTACGGACTTCTTATTCTGGGGAAACCAACTTACAAATTTAATCATCTTCCTTTCTTAATAATAATGATGATATTATTTGTATTATTTTTTATATATAATTATTATTGCTATTGTTACTATTATTAGTGATGTTGGTATAAGAACTTGCTTGTCTTTCTAATGATCTCAAAAGAGGTAATGTGAAATCCCCGATATAGCATTTGCAGCATCTTGTGGTTTGATACGATAGATTTTCAATGGATGAACTTTTAGTTTTGTCGTGATTTCCATGTCAAATTTTTGGTAGGTCAGCAAATAGCCCCTGACACCCCCCCCCTCCCAAAAAAAAAAAAAAAAAAATTCGCAAATAATGCGTTCAAAATAAACGTAACTAATTTCCTATCTGATCCGCTGTAAAGTAAAAAATCAAAGAAGAAAGGAATAGAACGTATTTGTTTATGATTGATAACAAATAAATATATAACTAGATGTAAAATGTATATGAGAGCAAAGACCATGACCCATCCCAGCATTTGTGAACCTATGCCTTAGTGAATCCATAAAGAAGTAGATGAATCATATATATATACATATATATATATATATATATATATATATATATATATATATATATATATATATATATATACACACACACACACACATATATATATATATATATATATATATATATATATATATATATATCTGACGGTAGATTTTGTTCCTTTTATAAATGATCAACCGCTCGTAATTCTAATTTGTTATAAAAATTCCTGTCCATCCTCTGTTTACCTTCAAATAGGAGTCGTTTTAGCTTCCACTCTTGATAGTTGATATATTCTTGTTATCAGAATTTTAGATAAAGGAGAGGATTAAGTTTGCTACGTTTACGCCAAGTATTACTAAAAACGAAGGAATTTGGTACAGGAGGCAATGGGTCATGATAAATTCTGAGTGAGAATATTATTGAAGATACAGTGTTCCAAATGTCTCTCTGCCTCTTCAGTGCATCGCACATAAATAGAAAATTTTGCTTCCACGTCATGAAATACCAGTGATTTTAATCTTCTCGTTTCAAAACACAGCCTCTTTCTTTTCAGTGCTTCATTCTTTTGAAATATTCCCTGTGGATTTTTTATGAGGAACAAATAAGTCGGTGGGTTTTGTTTGAAGTGTTTACAATTTCAACTGTTGTAATTTCTTTACCCTCTTGGTCCGTTGCTCTCAGACTATTGTTTCATTTTTCGTTTCTTTGTTTTCTAGGGTATTGAAACAAGGTACTTGAAATATTCATGCTGAATCGTTTATTGACTTTATATCATTGACTATGTCCGTTAATCATATTTTCAACGTAAACTTGTTACTTCAAACATGATGTTTATTGACCTTACGTTTCTTTATTTAGAATATTCTACTGCAGTGGTCCATAACTCGAAGTTTGCTGATACGGGTGAACCTAAGCGGAGAGAGAGAGAGAGAGAGAGAGAGAGAGAGAGAGAGAGAGAGAGAGAGAGAGAGAGAGAGAGAGAGAGAGAACACTGTTTAAAGGAAGGCTGTTACAAACAACATAAAAAATATCGCACCTCTTGAATATAATGCAGAATTCTCCGAACTCAAATGAACCGCTTTTCTAATTTTTTTTTTCATTAGTAGTTACTGATTCTGTTTTAGCCGATTTTCCAAGATTTCACGCTTGCGAGAGGCCGCTGCTTGAAATGCTGCTTTTTGCTTTAGTTTTCCTTGAGTTCCAGCTCGTTGTTTGGATGTTTGCCCGTTGTTTCCTTTCGCAATTACTTTGTTTTCCTGAGAAAAAAAAAAGGACTCCTGTTCATTTTACATTTGCCCTTTTTCCAAATGATATGTCGTAAGTAATTTTTCGTTGCTATGTCCCATCTGATATATGAATTCTTATCTATTCTTATTTAACTTATATCTCTCATCTTTTCTCACAGGGGCTTTTAAGTTTCAGCTTCTGGTATTCCAAATGAGGATATTGATAGATTTATATCAATGAATATGCAGAAATCTACCATCGCGAAATCACTCCTACTTGGGGAGTAATAGTATAGGAAAATTGGCCAGACCAAAAATCCATAGTGCCCTTGTTAACGTAAGAAGTGAGTTTTCTGAGTGATAGCATATATATATATATATATATATATATATATATATATATATATATATATATATATATATATAATTTCCTATTTGCCATATGCTAATTATAGCGTATCGCAAAAATCAGTAAAGATGTACTAGCCAGGGCCACCCATACTAGGTCGGTTTATTGTGTGCGATCAGACGAAAATCTCCACCATCTCCAATCCGCACTGGCCAGAGTGGTGATGAAAACTGGCCAAACCACAGACACGAATAAAGAAATGCCTGAGCCATTTGTCTTGCAGTGGACTAGAAACGTCAGCATTTGTTATTGTTGATTTGTTGATTTTGTGTATTTATATATATATATATATATATATATATATATATATACAGTATATGTGTGAGTATATATATATATATATATATATATATATATATATATATATATGTATATACACACACACACTATATATATATATATATATATATATATATATATATATATATACAGTATATGTGTGAGTATATATATATATATATATATATATATATATATATATATATATATATATATGTATATACACACACACTATATATATATATATATATATATATATATATATATATATATATATATAAACCATCACTTAAAAAACTCGCTTATCTGGTTAACAATGCTCAATGTATATTTCAGGAAAAGTAGCCTTAACAGCTTTCCAATACCCTTGGTGATTCTTGGTTGTTAACTCTTTGATGTTTGGAAGCCCTTGCTGTCATAAAAACCTGCGCTCTCATGGGTTAATGCATTCATCTTTTACAATTATTCAGTTTTTATTCACCACACGCAGCGTTTTTACTTTTATCATCCAAAAGTGTAGATTTTCTCGCCTGTTTCGTTGTCCAATTTATAGTTTTAATTAAGATGCAAATCTATGCGTTGTTACTGGTTATTTCATATTTGGAAAGTCGTCTTTTAACGGTCAATGGTAATATTTTTTGCGAAATTCATAAAGTAGTGAAAATATATATATATATATATATATATATATATATATATATATATATATATATATATATATATACATATATATATATGTGTGTGTGTTTGTTTGTTTGTTTGTGTGCGTATGTGCGCGCGCATGAATGTATACAATCTCTCCTATATAAGGGAGATTGTATAAAGAATAAGTGCCTGGCTATGTGGGTATATATATATATATATATATATATATATATATATATATATATATATATATACTGTATATATATGGTGACGCTCAGTGGATTTACCAGACGGTCTCTCCTCGTCCCTTGGATTGGGGGAGAGCCCTGGGGTGTTTGTGCGTGCATACCTATCTAAGTATTTAGTCCTCATTTTTTTTACTGGTTGCATGCACTAGTGTATATACTATATACAATTGTGTGACTACCTATAAATATGTATAGATGTTACATCAAGCTCCTCTTTAATGGGTAGCTCCAAAAACTAATATCATTCCTAACCTCAGAAGTATTTTGGACATTGAAGGTGCTTCTATGCCATTGGTTTCTGGAAACGCCCTTATGGTCAACCAGTCAAATAATGATCAGAACCAACATTACTTAACAAGACTAATCGACGACGATCGGTAGATCAAACATGTTAATGCCATCGGCAGTATAATGGTAAATGACACTGAAAAAAAAAACATAATTGTCAGTTGCAAATCAAAACAAAATTGTCTACACCAAAGGTTAAGATCTATAAGCAAGACAATTATGGTAAAATTGAAGTTAAAGATTAAAACCAACTTTATCTAAAGTCGAGGAGAGGATAATAAACCAGCACTTCCAATCTTTGAAAACGAATGAAAGGAAATTAAGGACTAGATTTAAAGGTATAAACCAGAGAATTCGAACAATCGAAAAATAAAATGTACCAGTACATATTGAACATGCATATGGTTGTATGAAATCATGTATATATGAATGGTATAGAATCCACAAATTTACTCAACAAATGGACTAATTAAACCAGCCCAAAATCTGTATAATTAGCACTCCAACCCAGACCAGGACTCGAATCTTTGTTCCTTTTTGGGCTACGAACGATGGTGCCATATTCGGTCAAAAGAAATATATGC